>NC_137688.1:86018490-86048490 GCF_963989245.1 Nansenia antarctica
TAATCAATCATCACTTGAATGCCACAGTTTGCTTAATTGAGTATTGTTGCTGAATATGTGCATCCCTTCATGGCCACAAGGTACCCATCTTCTAATGGCTACTTCCAGCATGATAACGCACCATGGCACAAAGCAAAAGTCCTCTCCAACTGGTTTCACGAACATGTCAATGAGTTCAGTGTTCTTCAGTGGCCTTCCCAGTCACCGGATCTGAATCCAATAGAACACCTTTGGGATGTGGTAGAACGGGAGATTCACAGCTTGAAAGTGCACCTGAAAAATTCTGTGATGAAGCATGAATCATGTCATCATGGACCAGAATCCCAAAGGAATGTTTCCCATATCTTGTAGAATCAACGCCACAAAGACGTGAGGCTGTTTTGAGAGCAAATGGAGACCTACCCAGTATTAGTATTAGTGTTCCTAATAAAGTGTCTGGTGGTGAGTGTTCATCCCTATCATACCCCCAGGGACGGCACACGTCACCACCACCTTGCATCCATCCGTCCATGCATAACAAACTTACGCATGCAGACAATTATGCAAACACAGACACTCAGCTGTGAAGTACTCCTCCATGAGAGCGCAACAATTGATAATTACATTTACATTAAAACATCATTTATTTTGTCGGCAGACGTCTGTGTTCAAGTCATCTTAAACAATGAATGCAGATTGCAGTTCCGTTGGGTAAATGGTAAATGGACTGCACTTACATAGCGTCTTTAGCCAAAGCTCTTTACAACGGCCTCACATTCACCCATTCACACACACACATTCACACCCCAATGGCAGCAAGCTACCATGCAAGGCACCGGCCCGCTCACTGGGAGCAATTTGGGGTTCAGTGTCTTGCCCAAGGACACTTGGACACGTGGCCAGCTGGGGCTCGAACCACTGATCTGCCGACCTTGCGATCATTAGATGGCAGCTCTACCTCCTGCGCCACAGCCGCCCCAGTTCCATTGGGCACCTCTCCTTCAGTATCTGCTAGCACTGGCAGCTGCTCGTGGACGGACGCCTGTGTGTTCCAGAAGTCAGGGTGTAGGCTATGCGTGCACTCAGGACGACTTTGATTTGAACTGTTGATTTGCGTGACTTTGTGGTCTGATCTGGAAGGTGTTTACTTCCCGCAGCGTGTTGTGTTTGAGGTGTGAGTCTGTTGAATGTTTTTACAGTTCTCCCGGTGGAAGTGTCTACCCTCGCCTACAGGATGTCAGTAGGCAGATCTGCTGCCAAGGCTAACGGAGATGCCTGACTAGATGGAGACAGGAAGAAGCAGTGTGACTTCCTGTCTGGGCCTAGTGTTGTACCCATGGGGAGCAGAAAACGGCATCTTTTGACCGACTATGGTTCAAGTTTCAAGTTTTATTGTTATGTCGCACAAGTGTAAGAGTCGAATTCTTAGGCTTTGGTTCCTGACATTGCAGCACAAGACAATAAGACAACAGGCATAATTCAAGATAAAAAGTGACAATAGTACAGGACATAAGAGACAAATATTCCCCCGCCTGGGGGAAGTAGCTGTTGGTTAGGGTTAGGGCCTGACTGCCTGGGGGAAGTAGCTGTTGGTTAGGGTTAGGGCCTGACTGCCTGGGGGAAGTAGCTGTTGGTTAGCCTCTGAGTTTTGGGCCTGAGGTTCCGGAAGAGGCTTCGCCTTTTGGACGTCGTCGGTTCAAACACACTGTGGTTCTGTGGCCGGTGTGTTAAGAGCAGACTGTCCTACCAAGGAGAGAGCCAAACTGAAATTAATAACTAGAAATGTAATGTAAACAATAATTAAATATTATAACACTGAATGTTACATTTTAAACAGATCTTAGTTTCTTTGAATGGAACTTTACAATCTCAGTGATTTAAGTAAAAGTCTAAGTAAAAGTAACGCACAAGTAAGTGACGCCTTTCCTTCTCTGACTGTAGCAACAACAACAACAACAACAACAACAACAACTGTATCTGTGTAGAGGAACTTGTAGGGTTTCACACACCGGCTTCACCACAACGATTTGCTCAAAAACTGTAACTATGGTCCTCCTCGTAGACTCACACACACAGCCTCTTTTGTTTGGGGTTTGAGTTTCACCAGCCAATCCTCTCCCCTCGCTGGACGGGGCACTCGAAGAGTGATTACTCAGCTGTTTGAAGAAAAAAAAATTGCTGGTAATCTTAACGGACTCTATAGGAAGTATATGTGACTAAAGCCATGGTTGTATATGTTTCTCTGATGAGATTCTGGCCGACCATTTCAATGATGCTAAGCTAAGTGCCTCCTGTGCTGTGGTAGCCAATCAGAGAGAACCAGAGGGCAGGAGCTTTCACCACTGGTCTACAAGGACCCATGGTACGATGATACTTCACCTGTATGAAAATAGGCTGAACCCTCCCTTTAAAGGAGAGAGAGAGAGGGAGGGAGGGAGGGAGGGAGGGAGAGAGAGAGAAAGAGGGAGAGAGAGAGAGAGAGAGAGAGAGAGAGGGAGGGAGGGTAGACGACGGGTAGTTTTATCGAGTTCCTCATTTATTGCTCCGCACAGCTGCTTCCAGCAAGCGCAGAGATTTATGGGTAGCCTTAACCGGCAAACCGCTCCTGCTCCGAGCGGTTCCATCATTCTCAAAATATTCTGCACTGCTTTTTCCAGTGTGTGTGTTATGTGCAGAGAGGCATGGCTAGGAGAGGCTCGGAGGCTCTTTTTGACTTAGAAATTGCGTCCCCTTTGGCCCGCAGAGCCTCCGGCCCGGGCTTTGATGGTCAGCCCCAGACTGGGCCCTAAACCTCAGTCACTCCCTCCTTTCCTCCTTCCCTCCTTTCCTCCTTCCCTTCTTCCCTGTTCTGCTGCTCTGACGGAGGGAATCACAGGCTTCCCTTCTGGGCTTCCTCTCCTCCAGACAAGTGGTCGGGCGTGTGGCTGGCTGCTGCTCACCAACACGCACACGCGCACACACACACACACACACACACACACAGACACAGACACAGACACAGACACAGACACAGACGCACACACACACACAAACAACGTACACACAATGCACCACCCACTTTACAGTTTGCAAACACAGAGGAAACCAGAGACCCTATCCAGCAGTGCAGCTTTTCCCCTACTTATTCCATGCTGTCTGATCAGTCCTGAGACCACATCTAAGGCCTTCTGGCCTTGCCTGCGAGTTTTCTCTCAAGCTTTCTTCCTGTTCTTACCGCAGGGACTTTTCCCCGTGTCGCCCTTGGCTCGGCGCTTTAGTTAGTTTTCAACCCCTTCAGGGCTTTTGTTAAGTGCCCTTCACTTCAATGTCAGAATTAAGACTTTTTCCCACCTCGGAGAGTGCTCTGTGAGTAGCCTACCTAACCCACTTAGCCTGGGGGTGTTCCCGTGGCAGGCCTATAGCACCGCGGCCTACAGTGGACACAATTGCCCATGTCGACAATGGCCTCGAATCCAGCCCCCCCATGCCCCTGGTGACATGCCCTCTTCTCCTCACGTTCCTGTTTATCTTTACTCTTCTCTATCCGATAAAATGAAAACATATCAGAGGGTATATATCACATGACTGCCCCGTTCAGACAAAAGAATAACCTTTAAGAAGTGTTGTCTCTGAACACACACGGCATGTCCCCTCGTCCGTTGTGGACAGACTGCAGCGTCCCCCCCCCCCCCCCCCCCCCTCGCTCTGACTCTCAGAATATCACGTCATGGCATACTGCTCCCAGACACGTCCCATATACTACAGGACGGTCCTCCGTGGTTCAGTTGGTAGAGCTAACAACGCTAACAACACTCAGTCTGTGCATTTGATTCCTGCTGGGGACCCAATTCTGAAATTGTATGCAGCACTCACTGCAATGGACAGTACAGTCGCTACTTTGGCTAAAAAGCGTACCAGCTAAATGGGCTCTTATTTTATTTTTTTAAGTTGTTTTTTTCCCCCCGAGTGGGGCAGTCCCGCTCCTATTTTTCTTTTTATTGATAGAGACAGTATAGATTATGACAGGAAGGATGGGTGAGCGAGAGAGAGAGAGAAGGGATGACAAGTAGGATATGTCCGGAAAATGCGTCCGGAAACGAACCGGGAACCCTGCGGTTACATTGTCGACGCTTAACCCGCCGCTACGCCACCTAAGTGCCCCGGGCATTTGATTCCTGCTGCCGGGCACCCGATACTGAATGTGTATTGTATGCAGCACCCTCTGTACAATGGACAGTACAGTTGCTTTGGATAAAAGCGTACCAGCTAAATGGGCTCTTGTTATATTACAGGAACACCTAGCGAAAAGAAATGGCACGAACAATAAAGTGAGCGACAAGCACCTGGACACACATGTCTCTGTCCCCCCCGCTTAGTTCCTGCTAAGAAAGCTCTCTCTGTCTGCCTTGCAGTCTGGGTCCCTAGTGTTTAATCTTTGACAGGGGGGGGGGGGCGGTGTGATATACGCCCCCTGGGGGCCATGCTAAGTGAATTACACCATGAAGGGAATCTGGTCAAGGGGGTAGAGAGAGGGGTCACTCAGTCAGGGCCTGGCTGGCGGGACAAGGCCCACCTGCTGATTTTGGCTGGCCTAATTGGGGTGTTTGCCAGCATCCCCCGAGGTGTCTGCCCGGCTGAAAACTGTGGAAAGGGAAGAGAGAGACTGGCTGCTGGAGATGTGGATTAACCAGGGCAGCGGTGTAGAGGATGTTTATGCCCCGAAGACTATACTGGATTTGTAAGACAGCTGCTAGCATATAAGGCCTACCTATGAGAAAAGGGCTTAGCAGAGAGCTCTTCACAAAGGTTGGCTTGGCTGTTGAACTCGACACTAATCAAGCTTTCTCTCTCTTGTTTGTTTTTTCTCTGCATGCTTCCTCCTCCTTCCCCCTGGACTGACATCTCAGGTAAGAGACCTTTCCGTTGACTTACTCATTTATATTGTTGTGATTTTATTTAAACAATTCCAAGTCTGCATGTAGTTGACGATATGAGTTTACAATCAGGGGCTTGGTGAGCTAAGCTAAGTGTGTCTGTGTGTGTGTATGTGTGTGTCTTTAGAGAGGTTTGTTGGGTGGGTGGGTGGGTGGGTGGGTGGGGGGGGGGGGCAAGGGCGTGGGAACTGTCCGTCTGCAAGGCTGAAAGCATGCCCAGACTGTCAATACCGCCCCAGCGCACATGTAACCCAGCATGCCTGGCAGGGCGGCTGTCACAGGCCCACCGTCACGCATCTCAAGACGCCCTTTCAACCACCCCAATGAAAGGGCCACTTTCATCCCTCTCTCCGCCGAGGAGCGAGGGGATGATCTCCTCAGAGGGAAAAGGAGGAGAAAAGGGGGAGAGTGAATCTGTTTCTGGGATAAAGAAGAAGAAGAAGAAGAAGGGCTGGCCTACCGGCGTCTTCTGTATGTAAGAGTGTGTAAGAGCCTCTGTGTGTAAGAGTTCTCACTCGCTGACAGTTGACTAGCAGCACAGAGTTTCCCGGGTCACGTTGAGCTCACGGTATTAATAATTCAAGGCGGTATTAAAGCATTTCATTGTTTTTCTTCTTTCTGGCAGGTTTATATTGATTGCATTTGAAAGCTTTTCAGTTCTGCTGTGTGATGCTCCTGAGATTTGGGACTACGTGTTGTGTGTGTGTGTGCGTGCGTGCGTGTGCGTGTGTGCGTGCGTGTTGTGTGTGTGTGTGCGTGCGTGTGTGCGTGTGCGTGTGTGTGTGTGCGTGTGTGTGTGTGCGTGCGTGTGTGTGTGTGCATGCGGGCATTGTTATTATAGATGAATGATCTGCTACACACAGGAAGTGAGAGTGGCTGAATTAATATACAAATGTATTTGAATGCACACAAAATAATACTAGGCTAATTGTTGCACATTACACACACATGCATGCATTACTAAAGCAACTGATGCAGGTAAAATGTAGCCTACTTGATTAATCCACACATTAACATGTTCTGTTGTCAAAAGCCCTATTCGCACGGGACTAGTATTATCTGGCGACATATTCTCATATGATTTTGAAATTACCCCTCCACGTCTGTGTTTCGTGTGGCGCATTCTCACGGGATAAGCGAAGTCTGTATTTTACTCAAATGTCCTTTTCCAAATCTAAACATCAGCTCCTAGGCTATGCCTCACATAATTCCTCCAGGCAGCCATTATTGTTTAGTAAACATGTACAGTAAACATGTTGTCCCCCACAAATGATGTAGCACCCCTCTATAAAAGGAGACTGATGGAATGAAGCCTGTGAAAGAAGCAAGCCATTTATCTTTGTTTTACAGTGCCCATGTTCCATGAGTATACAATTGTCAATAATATTAATAATAATAATAATTCATTGTATTTATTTAGAGCTTTTCCGAGGCTCAAAGACGCTGACAAATATGGGAAAAACTGAAAACACAGAAACAACAGGCAACAGATAACATGAGCGCATAGAACACAGAGTTAACAAAGAGGGAACAATTAACGCAGCAATGTCCAGGGGGGGGAGGGGGGGGGGGGTGGCAGGGTTAGGGGAGATGGTTAAGGGTAGGGTTGTCTGCATGGGAGAACAGGTAGGTCTTGAGGTGGGATTTAAAAGTGGAGAGTGAGGGTGAGTCTCATTTGAAATCACCAAAATATACGTATGTATATGTAGTATAAGTGAGGTTGTTTAGGTTGTAGGTTGTAGATATACTGAGGCTGAGTAATAGGACAGTGTTGCATGTTTTCATCCTTTTTTACAAACGTTTGGAATTACTCTGAGGTTAAAGTAGATCTTCTCAGCTTTTATTTGATGGTATTCGTGTACATATTGGTTTCACCAATCATAACACTTTTTATGCATATACATTTTAGGGTACCCAAAAGTGATGGAACAGTTGGGCTTGACAGAGATTCAAGAGATTTGGCCGAATTAATTAATTTAATTTTGCCATTTAGCAGACGCCTTTAATCCAAAGCGACTTACAATTATGAATTACAGGGACATTCCCCCTGGAGTAACTGAGGGCTAAGTGCCTTACTCAAGGGCACACTAGTAGTGGTGTGGCTTCAGGCGGGATTTGAACTCACAACCTTCCGCTCACAAGTCCAACTCACTATCCACTAGACCACCACTACCCCGAAACCATAGTATTTAAACCATAGTATTTTAACCAGAGTATTTTAACCATAGTATTTTCCGAATTTGATAGTCTGACCGGTAATACAGTTGCAGGTTGTGTTGGGAAATAAGCCACCCAAGCCTTCGGCTTAGTAAGTTTAGAGAAACTGACCCTCTGATGTTTGTTGTTCCAAATGTAGCGAGAACTAAAAGAGTTGAACGACTTAAAGAGTGTTGGGGTCAAATTACATGGGAGGTTTTTTGAAAATAAATTGTTTTATCGGGGAAGGATGTTCATCTTTATAGAGTTGATTCTCCCAAGGAAGGAGGTCGGTAAAGAAGTCCACCTCTTCAGATCGTTTTTTATTTTTTGAATTAAGGGGGAATAATTGGTCTCGGATGATCAAAATACCTAAATATTTGAAACCCCTCTCCGACACCTGAAAGGGGAGTTGTGTAGGCATATTCTGGGGCACATTGAAGGGCAAGGCAACAGATTTTCCTAAATTGATTTTGTAACCCGGTAAGGCACTGAACATGGTTATAGAGTTCAGAATTGCTGGAATGGATTGTTTTAGATTTGTAAGATAAAGAGAACGGATACGATGGATTCTTTTCCATGAAGGGATTCCTCTTAACCACTTGGGTATAGACCAATTTTGTAGAGTGACTGAGATGATGTTGTCCCATCGACTGTGTATTTTCCTCTCCACCATTCAACTTTGTGGATGTTTGTAAGTCTCCCCAGGCCTCAGGGTCACATTCCTGAGCAGTTTTGTTCCTCTCCATTTGCTCGGTTTGTAATGAGAACCTGATCCACACAGTGAGTAATTGATTCCTATGCAAATCAGAGGCCCTATAGTAAAAACAAAGGTTCTCATTCCAAAATTACATTAACTATTATCCTTGGATTAAGATGGACTCGATTGGACTCAATTCAACTTACTGAGTGATTTTGTAGATGACTTGTTTGCACTCTGTCTGACTGGATGCCCAAAGCCTTTGGTTGCCTTTGGTTCATTCTAGCCAAAAAGTCTCCAGTAAATAACTCTCCCAGGCTGCTCAATGTAATAGTTTGATTACTTTAAGAAAAGGGGGGAAGCGCTTTTTATTGTGTCCGACTCCTTAATCATATTAAGTGGTGGGTTGGAAACATGGCTTCATCTTGCATGCAGTACAACACACTAAAATGGCCCCACTTCCTCACAGTCACACTCTCTCTCTCACACACACACGCACACGCACACGCACAGACAGACACACACACACACAGACACACACACACACACACACACACACACACACACAAGCTCGCACAATTCCTCTTCCTCTTTCGCACTTTCACATTCACTTTGCCCCACACACACACAGCGCTCTTCCCACCTGATTGCTTTCTCATTTTTCTTGGGAAAAGATTTATGGTTAGGGGAATGTTGTAGACAGGCTATTACCATGAGCTCTTTGAACTCATCAGTCAACCAAAGTGGTGCAAAGGTGTAGCTCTGTTCAGAGCCCTTCTCAGAGCAACACTGCTGCCTGCTTCTACTTGTGTTAAGTTTCACCTCACCACACTATTCCACACGTCTGTGTTCCATAGTATGGCTGTGTATGCCTGCCATGTAGCCCACCTGTGTATCGGTGTCAAGCTGAGGATGTTTTGCCAAGAGGTGTTTTTTCTTTCCTGTGTGAAAGATGATGAGTAGGAGTGGGTGAGAAACCATGTTAGGAGTTTGCAGTTGACCAGCAGTTCCTCCCTTCCCTGCCAATTGTATCTCATTGTTAAACTAACTAAGCAGGATTATAAGAATCAAGTGTATTAGTTTGAGCATTGGGCACATTGGTAAAACACTACCTGCCTGTTCTTACTACTGCAATTGACCTATCGCTGAGCCACGCCCCCTTTGAAAACTCGGACAAGCAAACAACGCTTCACTGACAGTGACTGACTGACCGACCGTGACTGAATGACATTCAATGACTTACAGTGGCGGGAGTTGGCACATTTCTGATTTACCACAACAAGTAATAGACATGTTTTTTTAAAGATGACAAGAATATTTAGTCTAGAAGTTTTTCACCATCAGATATTAGCAAGTTGTTTGTCCGAGTTTTCTGCCTGTTCGTGACTTTTGCTGTGATATGATTGGACAATTTCTATTTTGGGGTGTGGCTTAGCGATAGGTCTTAGCGATAGGTCCATACCACCTCCTACAACACTACCTATTATTACTATAAGACCACCTCGCTGCTGTACAACACTACCTGTTCTTACTATAGTAAAACCACCTTGTTAGCTGTGGAACTTTAGCTCTCTTGGGACAATAAGTTGTGAGTTTGATCCCTGCTTAGAGCAAGCTACTAACTCGACCATTGCTGTACTATTTTAGTCTATCTAGAGTTTGATGTTTGAAGCTTTGTCGTTATCCGTGGAGGAAGTCCATCTTCCCCTTGGCTTCAGTCGCAGCAGAGTCCTATGAGAGAGCCGTGAGGGAGAGCTCCTGTCAGCTGCTGTCAGTTAGGCACTGAGCCCTCGTCTGTCCCACTCTAGCGGCAGGCCACACTGTCTCTGCATCGGCCCAATTGTCCTAATTGAAAGTGACTGAGGCATGGTTTTGAGATGAGATCAGACAGGCTTTAGTATACCTGCCTCATCGGCTCTGGAAGGCTTGAGGATATCGGTTAGCAGATTAAAAGTGTGTGTGGGGGGGAGACGGGGACGGGGTGGGGGGTGCGGGATATACGACTGCCGGAATATTCCAAATCAGAATAGATATCATTTACCTGAATGTGTGTTTCACAGATTGTCATTTCCCAGGGATCGAGGGTTGTTTCAGCATTACAAGTAGTAGGCTAGTCCGTGATGAAACGAAATGCAGGCTGGAAGTTTGGCCTCTGTACTGACAGAGCCCAGCATCAGCCTCACCACCTGCGACATGCCTGAATTTGACAATTACCCGCAGGCACAGAGAAGGACTCAAGAAGAATAGATCTGCCCTTCACTCTCACTAGCCTATATCAGCTCCACACAGCCGTGTGCAGTGAGTAGTAAAGGTCTCATATTATGAAAAACTAACTTTGTCAGTGCTCGTGTATCTTGCACATACAAGTGTGTCACTGATGGGCCTACTAACTGTATGTATGTGTGTCACTGATGGGCCTACTAACACACAAACTGTGAAATAAAACAACCCAGTCAGTTTTTTTGTGGGCTGCTGCCTGTTTCGGAAAACACGACTTGATTCAACAAGTTGCTCAGATTTGTCTCAGTTTATTACAATTATACCGCATACCGCCCCCATGTATTTAACAAATAATTGTGCTGTGTGTTTCTTTTGGCGTTTACCACTAGCTTACACTAACAGCTGAGGTAATATATTATATCTAATTTTCTAGAAAGTTAGTGGTGTAGGATCAACAATAACGTTTATGCTATTAGTTTAACGATGAACGTGTGAGGGGAAAAAAACAAGGTCAAACTGCAGGAATTCCTTTGCTTGGCAAAGCTGTGTAACTTCATTTAGTCCCCAGCAGTTAACTTGCTCGGCCTCGGACCATCCAAGCATTTCTGACACACACAGTTAGCCTAATCACACACACACGCTCAGCAATAACAGTTCACAATTAAATAAATAGATGCATGCTAGAATGCCTTTGGGTTAAAGGGGAGGTATTTTCACACAAAAAACATGTTCCGAGCCGATCTGTCAGTCTAATAAAAAAAAAAGCATTTGTTGATACATTTGTTCCTATTAGCTGATTAGTCTAATGTGGAGATGGGAGATTTTTTGGGGGGGTGGGGGTAATTTTTCACCTTGCAATTTAGGTGGTCAGGGATGTTGTAAACATTTCTAGACAAGAAACCCAGAAGTGGTACTTTATGAATGAATGAATGAATGGTCTTTATTGTCATTGCTACAGTACAGGTACCAAACAACGAAATTTGGGAGGGGTGGCTCCCCTGGTGCTAGGAAAGAAAAAAAAACGTAAAAAACAAGAAGGGAAAGGAGCTGGTTTACATAAATAAAGGCTATGTACACTATCCACTATACTATACTGTACAGATAAGACGACTAGGGTTGTCATATTGCACATAGTGTTATTGCACATTCATTTAAAGTGTCGCAGTTTGCAGGCTTGAAATGTACACATTTGTGCCTCAGCACAGCACTTTAACAACGAGTATGGGAGTAATGGGTTCCTTTACACGTTGAGAATGAAAGGTGCAAATTGCCTGAACCAGGCTCCCTACAACACTCTTGTTTGATTGGCTGCTATGTCACTCACTCACTCACTCTAGCTTTAAGCTCTTATCCTTGGTCTGATAAATCAGATTTTTTTTTTTTATGTATATAATTAGCTTTCAACTGAAGCATTAGCTGATGTATATGTTAGATTAATGGAGTTAATCTGTACAGCCTAATCTGGATACATTCAGACCCTCTCAGGACTCTCCCTGCTCCACTCTCCAGCAGCGTGTGATGGAGTGCTCCACTGATGGGGGTGTGTGCCCACAGATAAGTAACCTCTCTCCAGAGGGAGTCATGAATAAAAGGCCTGTAAATATTCCCTCCATAGGATGGAGCTCTACAGCGCCTGGTACCCCCGTTTTTAATAACCAGATCACAGCTTCAGTAACCGAAGCAACCCTATCACAACCTAAGCAGGTTTTCTTCATTAACCAGAGTCACATACTGTTACATGACCAGCCAGCCATCCTCATTGGTAATCATATCACAGTTTGGATTTTTTTTTCCTCCTCCATAATCAATGCGGTGCTCCGCGTTGCCTATTAAGTAATGAAATCCACGGTTCTAGTGTCAGCTGAATTACCCTTTGAAAAACAATTCTAACTATCGGACTTAAATCTCGAATAGGTCCAAGTAACTGCTGTATGGAGATTGTGTGTGTGTGTATATACTGTATATATATGTGTGTGTGTGTGTGTGTGTGTGTGTGTGTGTGTGTGTGTCTGTGTCTGTGTCTGTGTCTGTGTGCATGTGTATGTGTGTGTCTGCCGGCTTTGTTTATTTCCTCACTCTGTTTCCTTGACCATCATCCCTCCTCCTCCTCCTCCTCCTTTTCCACAAAAGCGTTTCTCGTTCACCGTAGGAGGCCGGCACGGTCAGGGGAACTTCCCTCAGTCCAAGCCTTATCTGGCGTGGTGCCAGCAGGGTAGAGAAAGGCTGGCTGGAGAATGAGGCCTCTGTAGACGGTCTGTCAAGCAGAGAGAGACGCTGGGCTGATGGATATCTGAGAGTCTACTATAGGGGGCCCCAGGAGTGTGGTGCTCGACGGCTTTCCTCTCGCCTCTCAAGTTGGCCACTCTGCTTTGTGAGCGGTCCGTCTCCGTCTTCTCCCAGGGCTAGAACAACAAAGGAAGGGTCAAACTTTTAACCTGCCCAACCGCCAACTAAAGGCCAAGTTGGTGGTGTTTTTTGTAGTGGGAGTTTTTTTTTTTTATATGAATGATTGAAGGGATTTTGTGGTGGTTTAAGTTGAAGGTGTTTGTATTTGTCTTTGGTTGACAGTTGAGCTTTGTCCGACCGTGGATGGCTTGGCGGATGTGGTCAACCTTGTTACTTGGATAAAGTAGCCTATTATTATTGATGAGCCTGATCGTTTAGATTATTCTCTCTGATCTTGTTAAGATGGCAACGTATGAAATGTACATTCCCGGGAAAGTGTGTGTACCGATCTTGGATTTGCATCGCGAGAGAGTAAGTAAGTAGCCATGACAACCGATGGTTCTGGAGCCTAACGGCCCTCAGGGGGCAGGAGCCTATCCCCTGTTTCCATAGCGGGAGGCGGTTTGATGTACAAGTACACCCCACTGTACACCCCACTGGACATCACGCTGGTACGTCGCAGGGTCTTACCCCCCCCCCCCCCCCCCCCCCAATCCAACCCTTAATGCTGAGTGCCGAGCAGGGAGGCATCGGGTACCATTTTTATAGTCTTTGGTACGACTCGGCCGGTAGGATCGAACTCACGACCTCCCAATCTCAGGGCGGACAGCGGACACTCTAACCGCAAGGCCGCTGAGCTGGTAATCACAAGAAAGTGGTGGGCCAATTCAGTTGAACAGAGGCTGATTGCTGAAGATTACGATAAGAAAGGTAATTTTGCTGTAATGAGTGCTACTGAGTCATGCCATAACTCACTTCAAATGTCCTTTTGAATATGAACTCACATTGTTCAACATGTTGAGAGATCTTCGCATGAGGCATCTGACAAACTCTGGGGGAAAAAAGTAATTGTTAGAAACCGAAAAATCAATGTTGTCAAAACATTGAGTCATCAGACAGAGCTCACCAGGATGTTGAAAGTGTGTCTGGAAAATCTGACTGGGACCATTGTTAGAAGTCCAGACCACACTTATTTTAGCTACGCTTGCAGAAGCAGAGAATCAGAGACTCAATAAACACACACACACACTCGCACACTCAATTGTGTCTACTCTACTGACTAGCTCACCTGATTTTACCTTTTAGTTCAGCTGTTCGTACAGGTAAATGGACTGCACTGATATAGCGCCTTTATCCAAAGTGCTTCACAACGGCCTCTCATTCATCCATTCACACACACATTCATACATCAATGGCAGCAAGCTACCATGCAAGGCTCCGGCCCGCGCACTGGGAGCAATTTGGGGTTCAGTGTCTTGCCCAAGGACACTTCGACATGTGGCCAGCCGGGGCTCGAACCGCCGATCTGCCAACCTAGAGATCATTAGACGGCAGCTCTACCTCCTGCGCCACAGCCACCCTGGCAGGTAGCCCATAGTCCACACACTCCAACAAATCACATGCCCACCAAACATACCCATACTCTCCTGCATGTGCTCACAATTAAACAAAAAAAGTACATTTGGAGCAAAAAAATTTGGACGAATGGCTTCTAGAAGTCCTGAAGCTAATACCAACTGAATCCATAAGCAACCGATTTCTCCTTCACGCCAGTGTCAACATACCGTTCCATCTGACGAATCACTCAAATAATAACTTCTCCACTACCCCTCTTTTCCCACACTGCCGCACAGTAAATGGGTTCGAGACGAGTGTAGCTCTCTCTCTCTCTCAAAAAAAAAAAGAAGCTTCATTCCTTTAAACGGACAGCCAGCAGATGGTGCTTTGACAGTGCAGCGGTGGTTAACAGCCGTTGACAGATCAGCCGAAACATCCTTTCGCCTGGAGCTCAGAGAGAAATCCGCATCCTTTGAGTTATTAAAGGTGAATCACTACTCCTCATTTGCAGGTTAAAAGTTTCCCCTTCCCCCCCCCCTCAGAAGATGCAGCCGGAGAAAAAGCCCCTCGCTAGAAGCATTAATCATGTTCTTATTCTGTTTAGCGACTACTCAAGAGAGGCACAAAATATGTACAGAGGGGGAGGAGAAGAGAGAAGAAGAAAACTTAGCAGCAACCTCAAGAGCTTTCCCCGTCCGTCTATGTGGCCTGTATTTTCCAGTGTGCAGTGATTCATCCAGACTCTGGCTCCTGTGGGTTCGTCACACACCGTAGCGATAGCAGGCGGGGATGAGGTTATTATCGGATTAAGCATCGGGGTTCTGAGTGAGAAGCCGTCCCATTCTTTCAAGTGCCAACCGTGAAATGATCCCAGGGGAAGGGGTTGATTTTTCCAACACAAATATAATTCATAAAGAGACTAAGTAATAATAAGAGACTCTCTCATGCCGCCTTAGGAGAAGACCTGATATACACACAGCTAAGCTAAATAGCACTTATGCTAACGTTAGCTAACTGTAATTTATTGAGTTTTCGTAATAACAATTGATAGCTGCTCTGGAGAAGAGAGACGCACCACTAAATATGCTTTACTCTGTTACCTTCGTTTCCTCAGATGTTGCCTCAGTCAGTTTTCCTGAACGACTATGTTTTTGTTATTAGGCTAAATCTCTCTTTTTTTCCATTTATACGATCTCACGACGTACGAGGTTTTCTCTCAGCGTTGGCTTTTAATCGGGGCACCGTAATGGTTTTCCACAATGTGCCTATAGTACTTCTTTACAGCCTGTGTGATCGTCATGACGATGGTTCATCTCATTAGCATTCTCACAGGTACCTCAGGCCGTTCTCTGTAGGCGTGTGTGTGTGTGTGTGTGTGTGTGTGTGTATGTGTCTGTCTGTATCTGTGTGTGTCTGTGTGTGTATGTGTCTGTCTGTATCTGTGTGTGTCTGTGTGTGTGTGTCTGTCTGTGTGTGTGTGTGTGTGTGTGTATGTGTGTGTGTCTGTGTGTCTGTGTGTGTGTCTGTGTGTCTGTCTGTGTGTGTGTGTGTGTGTCTGTGTGTCTGTGTGTGTGTGTGTCTGTGTGTCTGTGTGTGTGTGTGTGTGTGTGTGTGTGTGTGTGTGGGTGTGTGTCTGTCTGTGTGTCTGTGTGTGTGTGTGTGTGTCTGTGGGTGTCTGTGTGTCTGTGTGTGTGTGTGTGTGTGTGTGTGTGTGTGTGCTGCTGGTTATCCTCAGTCACTGATGAATGCAACATAGAAGCCACCATGCAGCTGTTTGTATTGACCCGAGCGACCCCGACACGCGGAAATAAGTTGTTCTTGTTGCCGGCTAGAGGTCTCCCAAGATAAGAGGCAGGAACATGAAAGCTGCGCGGCCCCAGACGGACTATCAGGCATGCAGAAGACTTAAAGGTCTCTGGGAGGGAAGGTGAGAGGGAGCGTTTCAACTGCCAGTGTGTTCAGCTGCCCTCCTCTGAACTGTTGTGTGTGTGTGTGTGTCCACTGTGTGTGTGTGTGTGTGTGTGTGTGTGTCTCCACTGTGTGTGTGTGTGTGTGTGTCCGCCTTGTGTGTGTATGTCCGCTATGTGTGTGTGTGTGTGTCCACTGTGTGTGTGTGTGTGTGTGTGTGTGTGGGGGGGGGGGGGTGCCTGCCATGTGTCGAGCAGAGCCTCGGCCGTGGCCCCTGTTTGATTGTGAGCAGAATAATGGGGCCTGTGTGGTCTGACAGCTCCGCCGCTCGGGCTTGTGTGTGTGTGTGTGTGTGTGTGTATGTGTGTGTGTGTGTGTGTGTGTGTGTGAGAGAGAGAGTGTGTGTGTGTGTGTGAGAGAGAGTGTGTGTGTGTGAGCGACGGCTGTCCAGAGCCCTCTGCTCTCCTCTCCTGCCAGCGAGGAGCCGGGTGTGCAGATTCCTGTGAGTTCTAATTAAATGTGTTTAACCCAAGGTCATTCAGAGAGCGGGGACAGTGAGAGAGAGAGAGAGAGAGAGAGAGAGAGAGAGAGAGAGAGAGAGAGAGAGAGAGAGGGAGAGAGGGAGAGAGAGAGAAAAGAAGGCTTCTCGCCTGTAAATCTTTTATTGAGTTCCTTTGAAGTCTTTCAGCTGAAGGGTGGAGAGTGTGAGAGGAGAGTGTGAGAGGAGAGTGTTATCATTGCACCGAAAGCTCTGGGGACCCGCACTCCTCTTCAATAGGAGCTCCTTTTTAAAAATGGGAGTACGCGAGGTCTGTCAGCGCCGTATGGGTGTATCTGTTTAGAGGAATTATCTAAGCCGAGCCTATTGAGAGCCTGTTGCTATACTGCTCTGATAAGTTTGCTTGTATACAAAGTTTTTTTTAGTTTTTTTTTAGAGAACGGCTCATGACAACTGGCCACAGGGACGACAGTTGAAAAGTAGCCATTTGGCTAACACTGACTCATTTACCAACTGGTTTATTAATGTGTACTGTCCCTGGTCAATAAATACAAAATAAAGAGAATAAAAGAGCGTCCGTCCACGGGTACGATAATACAACAAGCTTTAGTAATAAAACAACGTCACTGTTGTGAAACCCATGTCACCCTCCTTCTCTGACTTTAGCTAAATGTCTGTTTGTTTTCAACATGATATCGTTTCAGAATCATAAAGGGTAAATGGACTGACTTAGGCCTACATAGCTCCTTATTCCAAAGCGCTTTACAACGGCCTCTCATTCACCCATTCACACACACATTCACACACCAATGGCGGCAAGCTACCATGCAAGGCACCGGCCCGCTCACTGGGAGCAATTTGGGGTTCAGTGTCTTGCCCAAGGACACTTCAACATGTGGCCAGCCGGGGCTCGAACCGCCGATCTGCCGACCTTGCGATCATTAGACAACGGCTCTACCTCCTGCGCCACAGTCGCCCCCGAATCAACACACACACACACAACAGAATCTGGAAGCCAAACGGTCCGTTTGTGTTCCTCATCATAGCGTCACCCTCACGGCGAATCGACACTGACCTCACATTTATGAATGGCTCGCCCGTTTCATCCGTAATGGCGATATCAGCAACATAGACGGACAGCCAATAACAGTTATTTTTATGATCAATGCAGTTATTACATGTTAAGAAGCCTGTGTAATGCACACCCAGCCTGCAGAGAAGAGACACACAGGCTACCCTTCATCACACGCGTGTGTCAAAACGCAGGCTTATTAGATTTGGTTTACTCAAGCCACATAGTTTAGTTTAAAACATAGTTTTGCTCTCTGTATTTCTTATTATCTGTGTGGTCATTCAGAGAGAGAGAGAGAGAGTGTGTGTGTGTGTGTGTGTGTGTGTGTGTGTGTGTCTGTCTGTGTGTGTGTGTGTGTGTGTGTGTGTGTGTGTGGGTCTGTCGTCTGTCTAAACCAGCTAACAGGGTTTAGCAGTAAACGTGAGGTAAAGTGTATCGGTATCTATCTGTAACTAGCTATCTATTGGGTCTGCCGTAGAGAGAGTCAGCAGCTTTGAGTTCCTTGGCGCCCGCATCACAAAATGACCTCACCTGGGACGAGCACACCAAACAGGT
Organism: Nansenia antarctica; assembly: GCF_963989245.1. Classification (NCBI taxonomy): domain Eukaryota; kingdom Metazoa; phylum Chordata; class Actinopteri; order Argentiniformes; family Microstomatidae; genus Nansenia; species Nansenia antarctica. The sequence continues at coordinate 86,036,316 of NC_137688.1, forward strand.
GTCGTTAATAATTAAAGGCCTAGTGGCGCCTCTCACCTCAGGCGGCTGTAGAAGTTCAGCTTGGGGCCCAAGATCCTTCGGGCCTTCTCGAGGCACACAGCCGAGAGCATCCTGAAATGGGTGCGTCGCTGCCTGGCACGGTAACTGCACTGCCCGCCTCAACCACAAACCGCTGTGGAGGGTCGTGCAAACAGCCGAGAGCATCAGTGGATGTGAACTCTCCTCCATCCAGGGTATCATAATCTGTCACCCACTTCACCCGCTCCCCACTAACAGAGACAGTGGCTTGTTGCGAACATGTTCAATAAAGTATGCATGGATGTTACTGGGTCGACTGTCGCCTATGTGGAGCTAGCCAGCGACTACAGAAGCCACTATACACCGAAAGCATTTTGTTTGCTCAACTTGCAGCTAAATCTGCCATAACGTCACTGTAGTTTATCCAGAACAGTGTTGACCGATCGAATGTGTCATAATTGGGGAATTCAATTTTTCATGTTTGTTCAGTTGATGTGTACAGTGGCCACAATACCACTTTTATCGACCCATAAGCCTTTGTGGGAAATTTGTTATGTCTGCCCTGGACCGTATTAGCTACATCAGATAGTAGTGGCTTGACAGATTGTCATGCCTTTGTTTGTTAATGAGAAACGTTTTGAGCGGACTTCAAGCAAGCGCACACAAAGGAGCTGCATTAAAATGCGTAGCCTCCAGATGATGACACACACATCAAGAACTGTTCAAGGCTACAGCGACGATATGACGCCTATATGAACATCTTACATTCGTAGCCAACTGTGAGAGAATAAAGGACGGTAACAACTTCTGTGTTCAAGGACTATTTTAATTGTTTGTCAGATGGCAGAGCAAGTCCATACTCTGGGTCAAACCGTCTGGTCTGAGCTAAGTTTGGCGTGAGCTCTTGTAGTGTGTTTACCTTTTGATCTGTCAGCCAGTCTGATAGTCAGTCAGCCGGCAGTGCACACACCCCATTAACATAGTCATGTCATACCAAGCTGTATGTTACTTGATTCGATGGCTCTTGACACACTTAACTTGACCACTCACTGTGACAGGATGTTGTGAAAACCAGTTTCATGGTTAGCCTGATTAGCATGCTAGCTCTTAACTGTTTACATCTATAACACAACTATGATGCATGACATGATTGACAGAGGTGAAGAAATAACAGTGACATTCAGAAAGTAGGCAACTACAAATGGATACGGGTAGTAACACAGTGACAATATCATTACTTTACAGTTGTGAGTTGTATATAATTAGGCTATAGCCTACAGAATGATAAAAGGATGTCAACAGACCAGTGTACTATCCCTGATCACAGTAGATGAGAAGGTATGATATACTCTCCCTCTCTGTCCCTCATTCTTCCTAATGATAGAGCTCTCACAATGGTAAATGGTAAATGGACTGCACTTATATAGCGCCTTTATCAAAAGCGCTTTACAACGGCCTCTAATTCACCCATTCATACACACATTGACGCACCAATGGCGGCAAGCTACCATGCAAGGCGCCGGCCCGCTCACTGGGAGCAATTTTGGGGTTCAGTGTCTTGCCCAAGGACACTTCGACATGTGGCCAGCCGGGGCTCGAACCGCTGGTCTGCCAACCTTGCGATCATTAGACGGCAGCTCTACCTCCTGCGCCACAGCCGCCCCGTACAATGTCCATATAGTCTACTGCTGAACTGTGCACAATACCTCACCCAGACTGAGGAACATGATATTGCTATGAGTTCATTAATATGCAATTTCGTGGGACACGCTGCCACATATTAATGTCTGCCATCATTTTATGAAGTGTCCATGGAGACGTGATTTGTTCCAAATTGAACAACTCATAAACTGCCCTTCACGTAGGCCTAATTCATCTAGGCCACCGTTATTGTTAATTCAGAAAGGAAAGGAATTCAGGGAAAGGAATTACAATAAAACAAATTCTATTAAAATTATTACAATTAATATCACCTCGGCAAATTGTGCAGGTGAAGCCGCAGATACAAGCTACTGTTTCACAACAAGCCCATCCATTCGAATTAGCTACCTTCACCAGTTCACCCTCTCCCCCTCCCCTTCCCATGTGTCCCCAGCACTACCTTAATTAGGCCGCTATACTTTCTTCTATTTACCTTTTGTTTCTTTTTATTATTACTTCTCAATCTTTTCAGTTTGAAAAGCGACTTTGAGCGTCTAGAAAAGCGCTATATAAGTCCAATGTATTATTATTATTATTATTATTATTATTATTATTATTATTACTCACCCATGCCCCCAGGTGGTTTTATTGCCGAGGTTGAAACACCTCAAATAAAATGTTTGGAGAAGGCCAGTTTACTGCCACAGTTAGTAACCCAGCGATAACTGTTGCAGACGCATAAACTCTCTGACCCTACCGTATGTGTGTCTGTGTGTGTATGTGGCACATTTGGCCCGATTACAAACATTCAGATCACTTTTGTGTGTCACTCGATTGAAGCCAGGAATATTTTTTTTAATGCGTTTTGCATGGTGGGGCATTCTAAGAGCCAACGGATTTGTCTGTGGACTTGACTGATGCGTTTGCTTAAACGCGCGTAGCCGCCGAAAGAAGAAGCGATGTGTTTGATCAGTAGTCACTGCTAGGTGATATTATTTCTTGTCAGAATTGTCACAACGCCATACGAAACTGCTTTATCTTATGCCTATATATCCTGGGAACAGACAGAGCATGCTTGCTGGGCTTGGTAATATAGGCTATTGTTGGAAGTGTTCCCACTGGGAACTTTCTTTAGTAAGGAGGGCCAGCGGCTTCTAATGTTGACCTACTGCTACCTAGCGTTTTATCGCAGGAATGAAGCCGAGAGATCAACGGTTCTCCACAAACTAATAACACATTTTCTTTCTCTGCATTGGTTCCTCGGACCTCGACAGCTGTCGTGAGGCAATGTCAAAGCCAAGTGTGATTTTTTTTCTTCAGTCAGCTGTCCACCTGTGTTCCTCCCATGTGTGTTTCTTTCTACCGTCACCTTCAGAGTTTGTTGTCGACTTTTGGCTTCAAAGCTGTCCCTGGTGAAGAGAGAGAGACAGAGATGTCCCTGGTGAAGAGAGAGAGACAGAGATGTCCTTGGTGAAGAGAGAGAGACAGAGATGTCCTTGGTGAAGAGAGAGAGGGACAGAGAGAGACAGAGATGTCCCTGGTGAAGAGAGAGAGACAGAGAGAGACAGAGATGTCCTTGGTGAAGAGAGAGAGACAGAGAGAGACAGAGATGTCCCTGGTGAAGGGAGAGAGGGACAGAGGGACAGATGTCCCTGGTGAAGGGAGAGAGGGACAGATGTCCCTGGTGAAGGGAGAGACGGACAGAGAGACAGAGATGTCCCTGGTGAAGGGAGAGACGGACAGAGAGACAGAGAGACAGAGATGTCCCTGGTGAAGGGATAGAGGGACAGAGATGTCCTTGGTGAAGGGAGAGAGAGACAGAGATGTCCCTGGTGAAGGGAGAGAGAGACAGAGATGTCCCTGGTGAAGGGATAGAGGGACAGAGATGTCCTTGGTGAAGGGAGAGAGAGACAGAGATGTCCCTGGTGAAGGGAGAGAGAGACAGAGATGTCCTTGGTGAAGGGAGAGAGAGACAGAGATGTCCTTGGTGAAGGGAGAGAGAGACAGAGATGTCCCTGGTGAAGGGAGAGAGAGACAGAGAGGATGGTAATGGGCTGCACTTATGTAGCGCCTTTATCCAAAGCTCTTTACAACGGCCTCTCATTCACCCATTCACACACGCATTCACACACCAGTGGCGGCAAACTACCATGCAAGGTGCCGGCCCGCTCACTGGTAGGGCTTTCACACCGGCAAAGAACCATGCCGGTTCGCGTTCGGAAACCTCCGAACGTTGGCGCTGTCTGGCGAACGAGCCCGCGGTCATACCAGTGTATCGTTCGCCAGACAGCGCCAACGTTCGGAGGTTTTCCGAACGCGAACGCGAACCGGCACGGTTCTTTGCCGGTGTGAAAGCCCTATGGGAGCAATTTTGGGGTTCAGTGTCTTGCCCAAGGACACTTTGACATGTCAGCCGGGGCTCGAACAGCCGATCAGCCCAACCTTGCGATCATTAGACGGCGGCTCTACCTCCTGCGCCACAGCTGCCCCCGGGCGCCAAGGGGCCAGGCTCAGTTCATTTCCTCAGCCTAATTGGCGCGGCGTGCATCTGGGGCACACAACCCACCGTTTTCTGTTCACGCTGCATTATTTCTATGATTATCCATTAGCATGATCATTTATTGTGCTAGTAATTGCAATCTCAAGTCGGAGATGTGAAGCAATTGTTGTAGTTTTATATCATTTTATACTGAGAAATTGAAGTCTCTCTACAGTTCTAGCACTCAAGGAAGGCCCATTTCCTTCCTGTAAGGGATGGGCCAAGATCTGTGGTGCAGTGAATAATTCTGACTAAGGACAGGGCCCATAACTTGGACAGGGCCCATCCACAATCACAGATTTGTATAACATGATTGGTTCCCAAGAATAGTGACCTCATGACCAAGGACAGTTCTATAAATATGAGTCCCGCCCATCGTTGGGGGCTTTTTGCTTTTTGTCTGCTCTTTTCTCTCTGCGCTCATGTGACTTTGCTTAATAAAAGGCCTCTTTTGGAGACAATTGATTTAAGCTCTTTGTGCTTTATAAGTTTTACTCAATCCATTAAGAATCAATTACATCCACTACACTATTATTATGGGAGCTATTGGTATGCTGGCTCTTTCAGTTGTTTTTGTTGTTTTTGAGTGGCTGGTTGGTTGGTGGCTTGTGTTAACTGTGTTAACTTTGTTGGTAAAAATGACAGCTCTTTGTCAGATAACGGTTGAAGCCTGAGAGAGATTATTCGGACTTTCTGAGGTAGATTGCGTCAGTCAGGTAGGCTAACGACGCTAGCTTCTCCAACATGTCATCGGGGCGGGAATGACATGCTTGGATAGGAGCTGACAGCTCCGTACTGCACTGGATCAAAGCACTAGATTACTGCTCTTCACTTTGACACGGGACTTTTTATTATTATTATGCATTCGAGAAGAGAGGTGTGTGTGTGTGTGTGTGTGTGTGTGTGTCAGTCACCAAAAGACAAAGCGTTGTGAACGTGACCCCGTACACATCTTTGAGCACTTAAGATATAGTATATGTGCTGTAGTTGGCACCGTTAATGCATATCTCCTTTCCCCGCACTCTCACTCTCTCTCTCTCTCTCTCTCTCTGTCTCTCTCTCTCTCTCTGTCTCTCTATCTCTCTCTCTCTCTCTCTCTCTCTCTCTCTTCATCTCTCCCCCGACAATGTATCTCCCCTTTCCTTCCCCCTCCCCCGACAATTTACCTTCACCCGTTCCCCCCCTTTGAAATTAAGAGATTTGAAATTCTTAACAACTGAAGTCATGGCTCTTTGGCACAACAATATCCCTCTGTTCCCAGATTGAAAGGTGGACTATGTGCTCTGCTGCGCTGAGAAATGTAAATGTCTGAATGGAGGGACAGAGAGGAATGTCTCCCAGGCCTGCAGGAGGCTTTAGTTTCCACTGTTCCAGGGCAGAAGCAGCCAGCTTCAGGAATATGCATTACCTCAGGAATGTTCACCTACTACTTTAATATCAGGGAATCCTACTCTGTTATTGTGTTGTTATACCGCTGGGAGACTTCTTCTGTGGTAATGGATTTCGTATGCCAGCCAGTGGCATATTGCATATATGCTACATATTTGCTACGGCCACCCTCCCTCTGTATTGTCCAAATGGACTGGTAAATGGACTGCACTTATATAGCGCCTTATTCCAAAGCACTTTACAACAGCCTCTCATTCACCCGTTCACACACACACATTCACTTCACACACCAATGGTGGCAAGTTACCATGCAAGGCGCCGACCCGCTCATTGGGAGCAAAGTGTCTTGCTGAAGGACACCTCGACATGTGGCCAGCCGGGGCTTGAACCACCGATCTGCCGACCTTGTGATCATTAGACGGCGGCTCTACCTCCTGCGCCACAGCCGCCCCTAACCTGTTTGTATTCAAGTATCTGTCTTTCCTGCCTCACAATCTTTATGTTCTTGACACAAAACAACGCACTGTACGTTTGTGAGCCAGTTTGCGATGGTTGCATGGTGTTGCATGTGTGTGAAAACGTGCTCTCTACTCTCTAATAAATTGGCAACGGTAATTCAGAATAACGTCTCCTCCTCCCTCCCTTTGCTCAATAGCGAACTACTTCTAACTGAAACAAGTCATCTATAAATCATGTTGATGTTTTCAATCCAGCAAATGTCTTAGTTGCGTGGCCTTCAAACTAGCAAGAGAGTGAACGTGGTTGAAACTGTAGCCAGTTATTTAGTTTGGAAATGTTTGGAGAAACTTGAAAACACAGAAATGAGCTAGCCAGTCTCTAAAGCATCCTTTAATTCCACAAACTAAAGACAGACCTGGCTGTAATATTAAACAGGGTTTATTTATATTTGATTTTACTAGGAAAAATCATCAGAATACATGTTACAAAAAGTATTTCCACACAAATTGGACACTCAAATCCTCTTCCTGGACTGAATGCTTGCAGGTTCCAGACAGTAGGTAGCCAATGAGCCACACACACGCAAGTCTCAGGTTACACGTCCAGAAACATCTTTGGCATTTAGCAGACGCCTTATTCCAAAGCGACTTACAATCAATACATTTGACTAAGCAAGTGAATCATCAATCCACCAGTCGTAGCAGGAAGAGTAATCTAGCTCAGGCCCGGGGCCATTGGCAGTCTCCGTGATAGAAGGAAAAACTTTTATTTTTTTTATATAGACACTGGAGAACAGAGAAACAGTACAAGGGGGGCAGTAGAAGTCATAGGGGAAAAGCCGGTGTCTTAGGAGACACAGTGCTGGGGGGTAGTAGATGTCTCAGGAGACGCAGTGCTGGGGGGTAGTAGATGTCTCAGGAGGAGCAGTTAAGGTGTAGCCTGAAGAGATGAAGGTCTCAGTTCTAGCCGTGCACGCTTCACCCCTTCTCCTCGCTGCCTATATGAGAGCTAAAGTAGAGAGAATGCTTCATTAATGATTTAATAACAAATGCTATGAGAACCAATAATGATATTTGAAAAACACAAATTGGTCCCCTTGAAGATAACTTGATATTTAAATATTCCACTTCATCTTCCGTAATTCAATCTTCTGCTATCTGATCCACTTTGATTTAGTCAAATATTAGGAGCTCTCTTCTCCAACCTCGTTCACAGTTCTCCCCTCCACCTCACAGAGACTTTCAGCAGCACTTCTTCATAACTCGTATCTGTCACAGCGGCGGCATTGAGGTCGACCGCCAGCTATGCGCTATGTAATAATATAGGCCTAATATATAAGCTATGTAAGCTATGAACCTTTCAAACACTGACATTCTGGACATGAATAATGCAATACGCTAAGCCTTAGGGACGCACAAGACAGGTAATGACAGTTCAGCAATATGTTGGCTGATGGAAGTAATACATTAGGCTATTAACATTTTATTTCACCTTTATTTATTCAAGGAAAAACACACTAAGGCACACAAGGTCTCTTTTGAAAGTGCACCCTGAGTACACATAGTAAATATAATTACTTAACAACACATTGAACATTTGCAATACAGTGAAATACAAAATACACACAACAGTTAATCAAAACATGGGTGTTCCCGTACAAGTCATCCATGAACAAACACCTTTTAGAATGCGCCTTGACAGTCCGTTCTGCTCCCCAAGGCAAATGACATACTGCACCATTTATGCCTCATAACATTCACCAGTAAGGCTCACGACATAGTTTGAAGAAGGCTTTGGGGTCTCCTTTACTTTATTATTATTATTATTAATATTAATAATAATAATAATAATAATAATTCATATTCATATGACATATGACTCATACGGGGAGGGGGGGGGTCAGGTCCTAGTGCTCATGCTGGGTGGGGTAATAATAATAATTAATAATAATAATAATATTATAATAATAATAATTCATTTTATTTATATAGCGCTTTTCCGGGGCTCAAAGACGCTGACAATATTGGAAAAACAGAGAACACAGAAACAACGAGCAACAGATAACATGACACATAGAACACAGAGTTAACGAACGGGGAACAAGTAACACAGCAATGTCCAGGGGGGGAGGGGGGGGTGGCAGGGTTAGGGGGAGATGGTTAGGGGTAGGGGAGGTTGTATGCATGTCCAGGGGGGGAGGGGGGTGGCAGGGTTAGGGGGAGATGGTTAGGGGTAGGGGAGGTTGTATGCATGTCCAGGGGGGGAGGGGGGTGGCAGGGTTAGAGGAGATGGTTAGGGGTAGGGGAGGTTGTATGCATGTCCAGGGGGGGAGGGGGGTGGCAGGGTTAGAGGAGATGGTTAGGGGTAGGGGAGGGTGTATGCATGTCCAGGGGGGGAGGGGGGTGGCAGGGTTAGGGGGAGATGGTTAGGGGTAGGGGAGGTTGTATGCATGTCCAGGGGGGGAGGGGGGTGGCAGGGTTAGAGGAGATGGTTAGGGGTAGGGGAGGTTGTATGCATGTCCAGGGGGGGAGGGGGGTGGCAGGGTTAGGGCGAGATGGTTAGGGATAGGGGAGGTTGTATGCATGTCCAGGGGGGGAGGGGGGTGGCAGGGTTAGGGGGAGATGGTTAGGGATAGGGGAGGTTGTATAGCGGTTGTATTAGCCTTTATTTATGCTGAGAACAGAGGCGGTTTTCCTGCTTCTTATGTTGCTGTAATGGCAACAACGGCTGACAAAGCCATTCGGTGTCATCTTGCGTTTAGCTTTTTTATGAAAGACTTTCTAACGCAGACTAAACGCACCAAGCAGAGGTTGTGAACGTGACAAAGCCGTCATGCCGGTGCCCTTTGACCCCCTGCCTGTCAGGTGACGTGGTATCACATGGGTCTCTGCGTCGGTAGTGATGCTCGGCCGGCCGTGTAAATGGATGGTAAACGGACTGCACTTATCCAAAACGCTTTACAACGGCCTCTCATTCACCCATTCACACACACATTCACACACCAATGGTGACCAAGCTACCATGCAAGGCGCCGGCCGGCCCGCTCACTGCGGGAGCAATTTGGGGTTCAGTGTCTTGCCCAAGGACACTTCGACATGTGTCCAGCCGGGGCTCGAACCGCCGATCTGCCAACCTTGCGATCATTAGATGGCGGCTCTCCCTCCTGGGACACAGCCGGCCGTGTGAGTGTGTGGTGGTGTGGTGTGTTCTCTGGTTCCAGTGTGAGGCGTGTATGAGGTGTGTCTACGGTGACAGTTGGTCTGTGAGACTTGCACTCGTCTTCTTGTGCCTCTGAGGAGGGATATCCCTCTGTTAGTTTCTCTCTCTCTCTCACACACACACACACACACACACACACATATACACACACACACACACACACATATACTCACACACACACACACACACATATACTCACACACACACACACACATATACTCACACACTCACACACACACATGCATGCACACGCACACGCACACACACACAAAAACACACTACATACACACTACATACACACACACACACACACACTATACCCATGCATAAACACACACACACAGCCTGCCACCCCCCACACCCCACAGCCACAAATCCAACCCTGGATTAAAAAGGCTCAGACCTGCCTTTTGTTTTGCAGGGAGGCAACCAGAGTGAACTATGACCTGACCCCACCCAGCATGAGTTCTATGACCTGACCCCTCCCCCCCCCTCCCCGTATGAGTCATATGTCATATGAGTCCAGCAGGCAAGCCTGGCTAAGGTGTGTCATGTGACTGAGAGAGAAAAAAAACAAAAAACAATGACTGCCAAACTTTATATATAGTTTAGGCCTATTTCCCAGAGTCCTTTGTGCCAACTTGAATCCCGAGTTGAGGCGGTGTCCATGACGACGAGAGTCAGACAGATATAGAATGTGCTGCTATGATTTATTTCATTCTGTTTTCATTTAGTTTTTATTTTACGGTCTGCGTATGAACACATTACTGACACAGGCAGGCAGGAGACCCTGCTAAGCCCCTCCCCCACTATACAGGAAACGTGGAATACCGTCTTATGGGGCGGCTGAGGCGCAGGAGGCAGAGCCGCCGTCTAATGATCGCAAGGTCGGCAGATCGAGCCAGCCCCGGCTGGCCACGTGTCGAAGTGTCCTTGGGCAAGACACTGAACCCCAAATTGCTCCCAGTGAGCGGGCCGGCGCCTTGCATGGTAGCTTGCTGCCATTGGTGTGTGAATGTGTGTGTGAATGGGTGAATGAGAGGCCGTTGTAAAGCGCGTTGGATAAAGGCATAGCTACATAAGTGCAGTCCATTTACCATTTACCATTTACATATGGCACTCTGGATGGTGGCGTTCTCCTTTAGAGGGCATACATTAGAATGTGTTGGAGTTAATGATGTTTCCAGTCACTTTTCTGCTCGAGAGAGAGGGGAGAGAGAGGAGAGAGGGGAGAGAGAGGAGAGAGGGGAGAGAGAGAGGGGAGAGAGAGGGAGAGAGGGAGAGAGGGAGAGAGGGGAGAGAGGGGAGAGGGGAGAGAGAGGGGAGAGGGGAGAGAGGGGAGAGGGGAGAGAGAAGGAGAGAGGGGAGAGAGGGGAGAGGGGGGAGAGAGGGGAGAGAGAGGAGAGAGAGGAGAGAGAGGGGAGAGAGGGGAGAGAGAGGGGAGAGAGAGGAGAGAGAGGGGAGAGAGGGGAGAGAGGGGAGAGAGGGGAGAGAGAGGAGAGAGAGGAGAGAGAGGAGAGAGAGGAGAGAGAGGAGAGAGAGGAGAGAGAGGAGAGAGAGGGGAGAGAGGGGAGAGAGGGGAGAGAGAGGAGAGAGAGAGGGGAGAGAGAGAGAGGGGAGAGAGGGGAGAGAGGGGAGAGAGGAGAGAGAGGGGAGAGAGGGGAGAGAGGAGAGAGAGGGGAGAGAGAGGAGAGAGAGAGAGAGAGAGAGGAGAGAGGGGAGAGAGGAGGGGAGAGAGGGGAGAGAGGAGAGAGAGGAGAGAGAGAGGGGAGAGAGAGGGGAGAGGGGAGAGAGAGGGGAGAGAGGAGAGAGAGGGGAGAGAGAGGGGAGAGAGAGGGGAGAGAGAGGAGAGAGAGGGGAGAGAGAGGGGAGAGAGAGGAGAGAGAGGGGAGAGAGGGGAGAGAGGAGGGGAGAGAGGGGAGAGAGGAGAGAGAGGAGAGAGAGAGGGGAGAGAGAGGGGAGAGGGGAGAGAGAGGGGAGAGAGGAGAGAGAGGGGAGAGAGAGGGGAGAGAGGAGAGAGGGGAGAGAGAGGAGAGAGAGGAGAGAGAGGAGAGAGAGAGGAGAGCGTGCTTGCGTGCGTGCTCTGGTTTGGTAAGATTTCATATAGATGGACCATAATGTGTGTGGCATATGCTTAATCAAATGAATTCCTCGGTGGCCCGAGCTGATCCGTATCGGTTTGCGTGCCTGTGATAAAAGGAGGGTGTTCAATGGATTAAATATGGATTAATTATGGCCTCTCTTCTTCTGCGCTATTGATCCCTGCAGCTCTGATTAATGTGTATGAGTTTAAAAGAAGTCTGCGGCAAATCACATCATTCTGTCTTGTCTAAAAATCTGAGACAGACACACGCACATACACACACACACAAAATCTGAGACAGACACACACACACACACACACAAACGCGCGCACACACACACACACACACACACACACACACACACACACACACACACACACACACACACACTCGTCGGCCCGAGGGCCATCTGTGCAGCAGGAGTCACAGCTGTTCTCAGTGTGTGTGTGTGTGTGTGTGTGTCCGCAGACCGTCTGGACCTCTGATCTGACGTGAGCCAATCACAACGCCCGTCCTGTTCCCCCTCAGAGTGTCACTGAAGTGTGTGTGTGCGTGTCCTTCCGTGTGTGTCCTGTGTGTTCCTGTCACTCGGTACACATTAGAAACTGTATCGTTAAGGGGGGTCCGGTCCACCTCTATAGCCCACCACCGCCCCCTGAAGGGTGTGTTAGGTTAGGCGTCAGGGGGGACTCTCCCAGAGTGCCGTGCGGGAGGGACACTAAATGTAATCTAAATAACTGCCGCTGCCTCCGGCTTGTGCGGTGAAAAACCAGGTGGAAATCTTTTTGATAGGGCGCGTCTTAAAGATGCAAGGATAAAACCGCCC
>NC_137688.1:86053490-86078490 GCF_963989245.1 Nansenia antarctica
GTCTCTGACTCCCTCTGACTCTCTCTAGTCTCTGACTCTCTCTGGTCTCTGACTCTGACTCTCTCTAGTCTCTGACTCTCTCTGGTCTCTGACTCTCTCTGGTGCCTGACTCTCTCTGACTCTCTCTAGTCTCTGACTCTCTCTAGTCTCTGACTCTCTCTAGTCTCTGACTCTCTCTAGTCTCTGACTCTCTCTAGTCTCTGACTCTCTCTGACTCTCTAGTCTCTGACTCTCTCTAGTCTCTGACTCTCTCTGACTCTAGTCTCTGACTCTCTCTAGTCTCTGACTCTCTCTGACTCTCTCTGGTCTCTGACTCTCTCTGACTCTCTCTGGTCTCTGACTCTCTCTGGTCTCTGACTCTCTCTAGTCTCTGACTCTCTCTGGTCTCTGACTCTCTCTGACTCTCTCTAGTCTCTGACTCTCTCTGGTCTCTGACTCTCTCTAGTCTCTGACTCTCTCTGGTCTCTGACTCTCATTGACATTCTAAGGCATCAAAGGTGGGACGGGCGCAGGGAAGACAGCTGGTGCACAAATATGCGCTCTGGTTCTGTCTCCAATCAGCAGGTGACCACAGAGTGTCTGACTCTCTCTGGTCTCTGACTCTCTCTGGTCTCTGACTCTCTCTGACTCTCTCTGGTCTCTGACTCTCTCTGGTCTCTGACTCTCTCTAGTCTCTGACTCTCTCTGACTCTCTAGTCTCTGACTCTCTCTAGTCTCTGACTCTCTCTAGTCTCTGACTCTCTGTAGTCTCTGACTCTCTCTGGTGTCTGACTCTCTCTGGTCTCTGACTCTCTCTAGTCTCTGACTCTCTCTAGTCTCTGACTCTCTCTGGTCTCTGACTCTCTGATCTCTGACTCTCTCTGGTCTCTGACTCTCTCTAGTCTCTGACTCTCTCTGACTCTCTCTGGTGTCTGACTCTCTCTGGTCTCTGACTCTCTCTAGTCTCTGACTCTCTCTAGTCTCTGACTCTCTCTGGTCTCTGACTCTCTCTAGTCTCTGACTCTCTCTGGTATCTGACTCTCTCTAGTCTCTGACTCTCTCTGGTGTCTGACTCTCTCTGGTCTCTGACTCTCTCTAGTCTCTGACTCTCTCTAGTCTCTGACTCTCTCTGGTCTCTGACTCTCTCTAGTCTCTGACTCTCTCTAGTCTCTGACTCTCTCTGGTCTCTGACTCTCTCTGGTCTCTGACTCTCTGTAGTCTCTGACTCTCTCTGGTGTCTGACTCTCTCTGGTCTCTGACTCTCTCTAGTCTCTGACTCTCTCTAGTCTCTGACTCTCTCTGGTCTCTGACTCTCTCTGGTCTCTGACTCTCTCTAGTCTCTGACTCTCTCTAGTCTCTGACTCTCTCTCTGACTCTCTCTAGTCTCTGACTCTCTCTGGTCTCTGACTCTCTCTGGTCTCTGACTCTCTCTAGTCTCTGACTCTCTCTAGTCTCTGACTCTCTCTAGTCTCTGACTCTCTCTAGTCTCTGACTCTCTCTGGTCTCTGACTCTCTCTCTGACTCTCTCTAGTCTCTGACTCTCTGGTCTCTGACTCTCTCTAGTCTCTGACTCTCTCTCTGACTCTCTCTAGTCTCTGACTCTCTCTGGTCTCTGACTCTCTCTAGTCTCTGACTCTCTCTAGTCTCTGACTCTCTCTAGTCTCTGACTCTCTCTGACTCTCTGACTCTCTCTGGTCTCTGACTCTCTCTGGTCTCTGACTCTCTCTGACTCTCTCTGGTCTCTGACTCTCTCTGGTCTCTGACTCTCTCTGGTCTCTGACTCTCTCTAGTCTCTGACTCTCTCTGGTCTCTGACTCTCTCTAGTCTCTGACTCTCTCTGGTCTCTGACTCTCTCTGGTCTCTGACTCTCTCTGGTGCCTGACTCTCTCTGACTCTCTCTAGTCTCTGACTCTCTCTGGTCTCTGACTCTCATTGACATTCTAAGGCATCAAAGGTGGGACGGGCGCAGGGAAGACAGCTGGTGCACAAATATGCGCTCTGGTTCTGTCTCCAATCAGCAGGTGACCACAGCAGGTGTGGGAGTGCAGCTGTTCTTGGTAAAGATCTGGCTACGGAGGTGTGTGTGAGATGTGTGTTATGTGCTAATGATATGTTGCGTTGTGTGTGTGTGTGTGTGTGTGTGTGTGTGTGTGTGTGTGTGAGAGAGAGAGAGAGAGCCAATGAGGGGTGCGAGGGAGGGGGGTGTGACATGAGAACATTTGGGGAGATTGAACACCAGACGGGCAGCAGCAGCGTTCTGGATGAGCTGCAGAGGTCTGATGGCGGAGGCGGGGAGCCCGGCTAGGAATGTGTTGCGGTAGCCAAGGCGTGAGATCACAAGTGTCTGGACCAAGAGTTGCGCTGCTTCTCTGGTGAGGAATGGCCGGAAATGACCCGATTTTGTAGAGGAAGAATCGACAGGAGCGTGCTGACGCTGTGATGTTCGCTACCTAATGGTTACGGTGATAAGGAAAGGGACAATGGTCTTTGGAAATTGATTGGAGAGAGGGGGTAGGAGGGATAGACGATCGAAAGGGCAGGTGGTGGTCGCCTGCTTGGACTCTTCTGACAGTGTCATCAGCAAACACTATCATACCCCCTGTATATTAAGAATAGTGTCTCCAGTCGATATGGTGTGTGTGTGTGCGTGTCTGTGTGTGTGTGTGTGAGAGAGTGTCCTTTCACCTTCACCTCAGGTCGGCGGTGATCAATGTGGAATGATGTTTTGTCTCACGACTCTTTTAACCTCCTGACCCGATCCACCCGTGTCAGCACTTAAACCCCTCCATGCTTGTTCCCGCTGCGCACGCGTGTGTATGTGTATGTACGGGGTGGCTGTGGCGCAGGAGGTAGAGCCGGCGTCTAATGATCGCAAGGTTGGCAGATCGGCGGTTCGAGCCCCGGCTGGCCACATGTCGAAGTGTCCTTGGGCAAGACACTGAACCCCCAAATTGCTCCCAGTGAGCGGGTCGGCGCCTTGCATGGTAGCTTGCCGCCATTGGTGTGTGGATGTGTGTGTGAATGGGTGAATGAGAGGCCGTTGTAAAGCGCTTTGGATAAAGGCGCTATATAAGTGCAGTCTGTTTATGTGGAGCGGCGGACAGGAAGAGGTGGAGGAGGGGGGCGGAGGGGACACAGAAAAAGAGGGGGGGTGACAAAAAGAGATGGAGGGAGAGAGAGTGAAACATGGGCAAGCATGTCAACGTGGTCTGGTCACGTCTGTAGACACACACACACACACACCAGACACACACACACACACCAGACACACACACACACCAGACACACACACACACACACACACACACACACACACACACACGTCTGTCTGTCAACTCTGCCAGCCTGAGAGTGACTTCACCTGCATGTGTGTGTACACACCACCGCCCCCCGCTGCTGTCTGTGACTGACTGCACACACACACACACACACACACACACACACACACACTCACACACACACACACACACACACACACACACACACACACACACACAGAGCAGCTTGCCTCTGGAGCAGGTGTCGCTCCCAGCCCATTACCCCTGGCAGGGTGCTGGTGTGTTTGGAGAGCAATAAGACACACCTCACTGGAGAGAGATGGGAGAGGGACGGACCACCACGGAGAGTGTGTGTGTGTGTGTGTGTGTGTGTGTGTGTGTGTGCACGTGTGTGTGCGAGAGAACTCATTGTGTGTGTGTGTGTGTCTCTGGGTGTGTGTCTGTGTGTGTGCATACGCGTGCATCTGAGTGTGTGTGTGTGTGTGTGTGTGCATACACGTGCATCTGAGTGTGTGTGTGTGTCTCTGTGTGCGCCAGAGAACTCATGGAGTGTGTGTGTGTGTGTCTATGAGAGAACTCATGGTGTGTGTGTGTGTGTGTGTGTGTGTGTCATAGGGCTGGGTATCGCCACTGATTTCCCAAAACGATTCGATTCCGATTCACAGCTCCGGATTCGATTCGATTCACGATTCGATTCGATTCGATTCCGATTCGATCTAGTTACAATATACATTTTTTGCTTGAATATGAAAGAGATTCTCCGAACTAATGCTATAAATGGTTCAAGGAACCCTATAACATGTAGCATTGTTAAACATATCAATGAATTGACTCCAAAGCAGTTACATGAATGTACTTTTTATTTACATATGACTTTGCTTTTGTCCAGCTCATCTCTATCGGCACATTTTTTAAATCCAAAATGCACCCAGACATCTGACTTTAAGCCTGGTGGTGACTTGAGTGTCCCTGCCATCGCCATGTTTTTAGATTTTAGTGTTGAGACCTCACGTTGCGTGAGATATGATACATTCTTGTAGCACGAGATCTGGCCACGAGATCTCGTTGCGGGTTGAAGCTGCAAGCAAAAAAAAAAAAAAAAGATCGATCTCGGGATTTATGAATCGATAAATCGCTCATTTAATGAAGATCGATTCAGAATCGGGAAATCGATTTTTTGAACCCAGCCCTAGTGTGTCATCAGGTATGACTACAGAGAGATGCTCCTGGTGTGTGTGTGTCTATGAGAGAACTCATGGTGTGTGTGTGTGTGTCCTCAGGTATGACTACAGAGAGATGCTCCACAACTCCACCTTCTGCCTGGTTCCCCGGGGGCGACGCCTCGGCTCCTTCAGGTTCCTGGAAGCCCTGCAGGTGAGACACACACACACACACACACACACACACACCTTACCCCCCCCCCCCTCCACATTCCCACTGTACTCCCAAATCCAACACCTGTCTGCACTGTGACACTCACGATTTACGACGTTACAAATTGCGACTCCATAATTCTTCTTTATCAAATCGAATAAACGGTAAAAACGATGTGTGTGTGTGTGTGCACAATATGTAATGTATAACCTTGTCTGTCCCTACACACTCTACACACGGCGAGAGCACTCACGCGTACTCCGTATCCCTCGCTTTAGTAGCGTCCTACCGCCCACGCGCCCGTACCTACGACACACTCACACACTCACAGACGCCGAGAGCACTTACTCAGCGGCCTCCCTGTCTGCCTGTCCGCCCCGCGCCGCCGCCTCTAGTACCACACACACACACACACACAGGGTAGTCACACACACACACACACACACACACACACACACAGGGTAGTCACACACACACACACACACACACACACACACAGGGTAGTCACACACACACACACACAGGGTAGTCACACTAACCTCTGCCGGGGTGTACACTTGTCTCTGTCTCTCTTCAGACACCGCACTGTTGAAGGCCAACCTCGGCTTGGTTAACCTTGTCTGTCTCCCTGTGTCTCTCTCCCTGTGTCTGTCTCTCTGTCTCTGTCTCTCTCTGTCTCCATCTGTCTCTCTCCCTGTGTCTGTCTCTGTCTGTCTCTCTCTGTCTCTCTCCCTGTCTCTGTCTCTCTCTCTATCTCTGTCTCTCTGTCTCTCTCTGTCTGTGTCTCTGTGTCTCTCTGTCTCCCTCTCCCTCTCTCTCTCTGTCTGTGTCTGTCTCTGTCTGTGTCTGTCTCTCTGTTTCTGTTTCTCTGTTTCTGTTTCTCTGTCTCCCGCTCTCTGTCTCTGTGTCTGTTTGTCTCTCTCTCTCTCTGTCACTCTCTTTGTCTCCATCTCTATCTCTCTGTCTGTGCCACACACACACAGGGTGGTCACACTAGCCTCTGCCGGGGTGAACTGTCTCTCTTCAGACTCCTACGCTTTCACTGTCTGACTCACGGCACTCCTAGCCTCTCTACACACACACACACACACACACACACACACACACACACACACACACACAGAGATGTCAGCCTGCGAGCAATAGCCTCTTTACTGTATGGTGTGTGCCTGTGAGCGTGTGTGTGTGTGTGTGTGTGTGTGTCTGTGAGCGTGTGTGTGTGTGTGTGCCTGTGAGCGTGTCTGTGAGCGTGTGTGCGTGTGTGTGAGCCTGTGTATGTGTGTGTGTGTCTGTGTGTGTGTGAGAGCCTGTGTGTGTGTGTGTGTGTGTGTGAGCCTGTGCGTGTGTGTGTGTGTGTGTGTGTGTAGGAGAGCAGAGACCTGGAGCCTGTGTGTGTGTGTGTGTGTGTGTGTGTGTGTGTGTGTGTGTGTGTGTGCGTGAGCCTGTGTGTGTGTGTGTGTGTGTGTGTGTGTGTGTGTGCCTGTGAGCCTGTGTGTGTGCCTGTGAGCGTGTGTGTGTGTGCGTGAGCCTTTGTGTGTGTGTGTGTGTGTGTGTGTGTGTGCGTGAGCCTGTGTGTGTGTGTGAGCCTGTGTGTGTGTGTGTGTGTGTGTGTGTGTGTGCCTGTGAGCCTGATTGTGTGCCTGTGAGCGTGTGTGTGTGTGTGTGTGTGTGTGTGTGTGTGTGTGTGTGTGTGAGCCTGTGTGTGTGTGTGTGAGCCTGTGTATGTGTGTGTGTGTGTGTGTGTGTGTGTGTGTGTGTGTGTGTGTGTGTGTGTGTGTGTGTGTGTGTGTGTGTGGAGCAGAGCAGGCCCCAGGCCAGTGTGTAGCAGCTGACACCTTTATGACCCCAGAGTGACGGGGCCGTCATGATGCCAGACTCATCACACACAGGCAGCTGTTTGCCCCCGGCCCCCCCCCTGTTCCTCTCCTCCTCCACCACCACCCCACCTCCTCCCCCTGTTCCTCTCCTCCTCCACCACCACCCCACCTCCTCCCCCTGTTCCTCTCCTCCTCCACCACCCCACCTCCTCCCCCTGTTCCTCTCCTCCTCCACCACCCCACCTCCTCCCCCTGTTCCTCTCCTCCTCCTCTGTCTCTCTCTCTCTATCTGTGTCTCTCTCTCTGTGTCTCTCTCTCTGTCTCTCTCTCTGTGTCTCTCTCTCTCTCTCTGTGTCTCTCTCTCTCTGTGTCTCTCTCTGTCTGTGTCTCTGTCTGTGTCTCTCTCTCTCTCTCTCTATGTGTCTCTCTCTGTCTGTGTCTCTCTCTCTGTCTCTGTCTGTGTGTCTCTCTCTCTCTATCTCTGTGTCTCTCTCTATCTCTCTGTCTCTCTCTCTGTGTCTCTCTCTGTCTATGGCTCTGTATCTCTCTCTCTGTGTCTCTGTCTGTGTCTGTCTCTCTCTCTGTCTCTATTTCTCTCTCTCTGTCTCTATCTCTCTCTCACTCTCTCTCTCTCTCTCTCTCTCTGTCTGTGTCTCCATCTCCATCTCTCTATCTCTGTCTGTGCCCGTGTGTGTATCTCTGTCTCTGTCTCTCTCTTTCTCTCTCTGTCTCTCAGTCCATCCCTCTGGTGTTTTAAGGTGTTGCTGAGTGGAGAGAGAGAGAGACAGTATGTCGACCTGACTCTTGACTGCGTCCCTGTGGGACTGTTCGGGGTAGTAGTGGCCTAATGGATAGTGAGTTAGACTGGTGATCAGAAGGTCACAAGTTCTAATCCCACCTGGGAACACCAGTAGTGTGCCTTTTGAGTAAGGCCACTTAGCCCTGAGTTACACCAGGGAGACTGTCCCTCCTGCAATTGTTAAGTCGCTTTGGATAAAAGCATCTGGTAAATGCCCTGGGGTGGTCCAGTGGTCTAGCACCGCGGTCTACAGTGCACATACAGTATATGCCCATGTTGGCATGGGTTCGAATCCTGCCCATGCCCTGCTGACATGCCCTCTCTCCCTTCTCCTCCTTAAGCCCAATTTATACTTCTGCGTCGAATTTACGCGCGGCTACGCCGTAGCCTACGCAAGGGCTCTCCCAATTTATACTTCTGCGTTGGTCGGTCTGCGTCGCGTTGGTCGGTGTACTCATAGCGGCATAATATAGATTTTTCTTTATGCTTGTTGTAAAGAAAATGTCTATAATGCAATGAAATTACATTAAACTAAGATAATACGATGGTTATCATAATTTTTCAAATCTTTATTAATAAGTAATTACAGAAAAAGTAAATGACATTTCTGTCATGGCTTCCGCATTTACGAGAGAGTCGGAATGTGACGCTACCCAGCGGACCAATCACAGTTCTTATAGATAACTTTACATTAAATATGTCTTATTATCATCCGCTGTCAAACGCCACAGGTAATCTTTTTATTTTTATTTTTATTTTATTATTTTTTTCTGAGTGGGGCAGTCCCACTCATATTTTTTCATTTTATTTGACAGATACAGTGAAGATTTAGACAGGAAGGATGGGTGAGAGAGAGAGGAGGGATGACATGCAGGATATGTCTCCGGCCGGAATCGAACCGGGGACCCTGCGGTTACATGGTCAGCGCTTAACCCGCTACGCCACCTAAGCGCCCCAATCATTTATTTCTAAATAAACAGGATTGTACATCTCGTAAATGTGAATCGCGCTCCTTTGGAACCGTGTACTCATAGCGGCATAATAGCGTTTTTTTTGTTATGCTTGTTGTAAATGAAAGTTCTATGATGCATTGAAATGACATTAAACTAAGATAATACGATGGTTATCCTGTATACATGGAAAAATGTGTGTGTGTGTGTGTGTGTGTGTGTGTGTGTGTGCAGGCGGCCTGTGTGCCCGTGATGCTGAGTAACGGGTGGGAGCTGCCCTTCGCTGACATCATCAACTGGAACACCGCCGCCGTCATCGGAGACGAGAGGCTGCTACTGCAGGTAGACCACCCCCCTCCCTCTCTCATCCCTCTCTCTCTCTCATCCCTCTCTCTCTGTTACTGCAGGTAGGAGGACCTCTCATCCTCTCACCATCCCTCTCTCATTCTCTCACTCCCCAGTAAACAAAGAGTCTCAAAGTCGTCCTCAGGGAAGCCAGAATGTGGGTTCAGATGACGTCTTTCTAGGACGTCCAGGTCTACACAATCGTAGTAGAATTTGTCCTAAAGACGTCATCTGAACCCACATTCCGGCTTCCCTGAGGACGTCTTTTGGACTCTTGACTGGGTCCATCCCTCTCTCTCTCTCATCCACTCACCATCCCTCCCTCTCTCTCTCATCCCTCTCTCTCTCATCCCTCTCTCTCTCCTCCACTCACCATCCCTCTCTCTCTTTCTCTCTCTCTCTCTTCATCATGGTGTGGTGGTCTCTCTCTCTCTCTCCATCATGGTGTGGTGGTCTCTCTCTCCAGATCCCGTCCACGGTGCGCTCCATCCACCAGGACCAGATCCTGGCCCTCCGTCAGCAGACTCAGTTCCTCTGGGAGGCCTACTTCTCCTCTGTGGAGAAGATCGTGCTGACCACCCTGGAGGTACAGACACACACACACACACACACACACACACACACACACACACACACACACACACACACACACATTGACCACTCTGGAGGTAAACAACACACACCCTGCTTCCCTACACACACATTCTAAATGCTTTATTTATGTCCACATAAATACAAAGTGCATTAAGGACATAAACACTATCAGTGCAGTCATCAGTTCATTGGGAGTCATTCATTTACGTTTGTGATGTGTACAGCAACCATCGTACACATATAATATTAACACAGAGGATGTTTCAGATGTGGGTTAACAGATACAACAGCATTACTGTAAAACAGTATCTACTGTACAAAAAGCAACGCCGGCACACACACACACACACACACACACACACACACACACACACACTCTCTCTCCTCTCTCTCTCTTTGCAACCTTCTGTGAATCCCTAAGTATCTGTTTCATGCTAGGCTCACCTTGCCACAAGCCTCACAATGCAAAGCCTCACGCTACGCTAGCAAATGATCTCCCTGATCTCAGCTGTATCTCCAAACTAGCCTCCTCACCATATCTTTCAGTATTTCTACCAGCAGCCTGTTAGCATGCTAGTCTCACATCAACTTTATGGATAAATCTCGGCTCACGCTAGCCCCGAACACCAATCACCCAAGTCTTATCTCTAGACTCGCTTAAATGTCACACATATCTAAGGTGTCCTACCACTGCCGTTGTGCCCTTGAGCAAAAGACACTTAACCCCTAATTGCTCCAGGGGGTGCTGACTATGGCTGACCCTGGGCCTAGAGCAAAAAAATGACATTTCGTTGTACTCTGTGCAATGACAAAAAGGTTGAATCTAATCTAATCTAATCTAATCTAATCTCATCTCTCTATAGAGTATGTCTCAGTGTCTGACATAACAGTGGCAGGTTGTCACTCTGTACCAGAGGGGGGGTTGGCTCCATACAGACCCTGGTGACCCGGTGGTTTTTGGAGTGTCTTGGTGAAGGGAGCGATGGAGAGAGACTGTATGGTAGATGGAGAGAAAGAAAAGAGGGGGAGGGTGTAACATAGCAGCACCCAAGATAACAAGCAACATGGTTTATTCATTCTGGAGGCACGCTTGCTCGGCTTCAGATCCAGGCCGATACACACACACACACACACACACACACACACACACCAATATCTTGACAGATGAAGTACCCCCTCATACACAGTTACACACACACCCTGCCGTTTTCTCAACTTCACACACTTCCCGAACGAACGGCGTGTAGCGTTTCACGGGGGAAAGTCACAGGCCATCAGACAAGCTCAACCAATCACGTCGCGTTTCCTTGTCGGGGGAAGTAGAGCCGTTTTAACCCATCACCAGGTCAATGGAGCTTTCCTCCCGTGCCGGTACACCTATTAAAGTAATCTGTTAAGCCAATTTACAGTGTGTCTCAAAACAGGGGGGTGGGTTTATCGTTCACCCTCTAATTGGTTGGTTGTCGGTGTTGGGAGTGGAGATTGAGTCGTCCATCATGCACATGGGAGGTTGCTCAGGGGGAGGGGGGTGGCCGTTCGGGGATGGGGGGGGGGGTTAGGGGGGGGTGTTTCACCCAAACAAGAAAAGTAGCATCTCATAAGGTCTCACAGATTCATTTTTACGGCGGCGAGCCGCGCTTTTATTGAGAGGCTAAAGGATTCCGAGTTAATCTGTTCAGCTGAGGCGCGGATGGTTATCGACTGCCTTCGGGGCTGGAGCGAAAAAAGACTGCAATACTCATTCTGTGTTTTTTTTCTTTCTTTTCTCATCCCTCCCTGCCTTTGCCGGTGAATTTTTATGTTGCTTTGTCAATATTGTTACAGCGAGAGCCCCCCGGCTATATTATTAGCTTCTCACCAAGCTGCGTCCACCGCGGCGGCCCCAACCGCCCACCTCTCCGAAGACTCTCCACGTTGTTACCAAGCCAACCGGACGAGTCGCCCCCCTGACCGCCGTAGCATTCAATAGAGGGGTCATAAACCACGGCTGCAAACCTGTGTCTCTGTTTTACTGAAGCAATTTAGTCTGGCTCAAGGGCACGGCAGTAATATCTCTTTCTGGTGGAGTTCTTTTTTTGTTCTGTTCCGTGATTCGGCGGTGGGGCCAATTGCATCTCCCTCAGAGAAGCAACTGGGGAAAGCGGTGGCCATTTTTGTCGTCTGGCAGTCGGTGAGTGACTGCCCAATTTCTAGTGAGGAAGGATTGGGGCCTGAGTCACTGTTTTTTAGTGTTTCTTTTCCTGGAGGATTGGTTTTAGCTTGTGGTGTCTGTCTGTCTGTCCGTTGGGTGACTTTTATTGGAGTGATGGTGTCCATATCGAGCAACTAATGTATTACATATACTTACCAAACACTTTGGAGGTGTCAGTGTTTGACATGTTTGGGGGGGCGTGTAGCCCGTCCGTCTGGGGGAGGAAGGTCAGTCATTACATTTACATTTTTGGCATTTAGCAGACGCCTTATTCCAAAGCGACTTACAATCAATACATTTGACTAAGCAAGTGAATCATCAATCCACCAGTTGCAGCAGGAAGAGTAATCTAGCTCAGGCCCGGGGCCATTGGCAGTCTCCGTGATAGAAGGGGAAAAAAATTAAATAATAATAATATTTATATAGACACTGGAGAAACAGAGAAACAGTACATGGGGGGCAGTAGAAGTCTTAGGGGACACAGTAAAGGGGAAAAGCGGGTGTCTCAGGAGACGCAGTGCTGGGGGGTAGTAGATGTCTCAGGAGACGCAGTGCTGGGGGGTAGTAGATGTCTCAGGAGACACAGTGCTGGGTGGGTAGTAGATGTCTCAGGAGACACAGTGCTGGGGGGTAGTAGATGTCTCAGGAGACACAGTGCTGGGGGGTAGTAGATGTCTCAGGAGACACAGTGCTGGGGGGTAGTGGATGTCTCAGGAGACACAGTGCTGGGGGGCAGTAGATGTCTCAGGAGACGCAGTGCTGGGGGGCAGTAGATGTCTCAGGAGACGCAGTGCTGGGGGGCAGTAGATGTTAAATTTAAGTAGTTCAGTAGCACCACAGCTGAGAGGCTGGCTGGAGTCTTCATGGCGGGTGACTGGTGGTGTTTAGGGTCTGTCCGGGTGAATTGGTTTACTGGAGTCGTTGGTTGAATCTCTTCCCATGCTCCTCCTCCCTCTGTCCTCCGTCTAAAAAACAGCTGAAGACTGTCCTGTACAGACAGGCTTTTGGCTAACCCCAAAAGAAGCCTGTCTGTCTTTCTGTGTCCTGTTATTATTTGTCGTACACTAGTTATTTGTTTCTTGTTTTTATTTTCACTTGTTTACCTATATTCTTTTAACCTGCTATTACTTTTGCTCTTTAATTATGTTTTTATAGCCTATGTAAAGCACTTTGTGACCACTGGTCTGTGATAGGTGCTATAGAAATAAACTTTACTTACTTACTTACTTACTCCCTGTGCTTCCTCCTCCTCCCTCCTCCTCCTCCCTCCTCAGATCATCCAGGACCGGGTGTTGGAGCACATGTCCAGGAGCAGCCTGATGTGGAACAGCCACCCGGGGGGGCTCTACGCCCTGCCCCAGTACTCTGCCCACCTGGGCGACTTCCCCTTCTACTACGCTACGCTAGGTGAGCTACAGCTACATTAGCAGGCACCTTATTCCAAAGCGACTTACAATATCGATACATGTCATATACATTCACCAGTCGTAGCAGGAAGAGTAATCTAGCTCAGGCCAGGGGCCATTAATAGTCGTTGTGATAGAATTATTATTATTAATTATTTTTTATATATATATACTGTATATATATATATATATATAGACACTGGAGAGTCAGTACAGGGGGGGCAGTAGAAGTCTTAGGGGACTCATTAAAGGGGAGAAGCAGGTGTCTCAGGAGACACAGTGCTGGGGGGTAGTAGGTGTCTCAGGAGACACAGTGCTGGGGGAGGTAGATGTCTCAGGAGACACAGTGCTGGGGGGTAGTAGATGTCTCAGGAGACACAGTGCTGGGGGTTAGTAGATGTCTCAGGAGACACGGTGCTGGGGGGTAGTAGATGTCTCAGGAGACACAGTGCTGGGGGGTAGTAGATGTCTCAGGAGACGCAGTGCTGGGGGGTGGTAGATGTCTCAGGAGACACAGTACAGGGGGGGTAGTAGATGTCTCAGGAGACACAGTGCTGGGGGGTAGTAGATGTCTCAGGAGACACAGTGCTGGGGGGTAGTAGATGTCTCAGGAGACACAGTGCTGGGGGGTAGTAGATGTCTCAGGAGACACAGTGCTGGGGGGTAGTAGATGTCTCAGGAGACACAGTGCTGGGGGGTAGTGGATGTCTCAGGAGAAGCAGTTAAAGTGTAGCCAGAAGAGATGGTCTCAGGCAGTCTCCGGCAGAAGATGGGTAGTGAGTTAAGACGGCCCAACAATTATAGATTTACTGGGACACACTACTACACACTACTACACACTAAGTGAAGACAATGGATTGACAATATATTACAGGCTAGTAGGCGGTTCAATATCCAAATGTACAGTGTGAAGAGCAGATATGATTTGAAATTGCTATTGAAAGTGTGATTCGGTCCAGGAATTTGGCTTAATCTATCTGGTCAACCATCCCAACCATCCAAGAAATGTAAACATTTTGAGCTGCTGTTTTTTCGGGATATACATCTCTGACATTTCTACATCTTTGTTCTGCCTTGTTAGTCTGAGTGACATACGTATCTTACAAAAATTTAGTTTAATTTAATATGTACCTGTGTTCCAGGTATTAAACCGTACCCCAAGTTCACAGCGGTCATCCATGCGGTCACCCCTCTGGTCTCCCAGTCCCAGCCCATCATCAAACTGCTGGTGGCCGTAGCCAAATCACAGTACTGTGCACAGGTAAGAGTTTGTGTTTGTGTGTTTGTCTGTGTCTGTGTTGTATTTCATATAATCTCTGTGTACCACATGTCCAAAAGAAGAGATTTGGTGAGGCTGCATTCTCATTTCATGCACCAGTTTACATTAGGGCTGCAACCTCAGCAAATATGTTCAAGTCAAGACTAAAAACCCATCTTTTTAATATTGCCTTTAAATGACTAAATCGTTCAATCATGATTATATAACGATTGGAGCACTTTGAGCTGCAACGATTGCAGGAAAAGCTCTATCCAAATAAATGTTATTACTATTATTATGAATCATCGCAGAGCAGTCTTAACACTTCATCCCCTCTCTGCTGCAAAACAAAACAACTCGGTCCCCTCCTCACTAAAACTTGGATCTGGAACAGAAAGGCAGTTGTGTAGTTCTGTAGGGACCAGCCCGTCTGTCTGTCTGTCTGTCTGTCTGTCTGTCTCCATGGCTCCAGTTCTCTTTTAAGAGTCCAGTGGCACAGCTGGATGGAAGATGTATCGATTCATCTCCGCTCTTATCCGGGCTGGAGAAATGAAATAAAAGTCCCCTGGCGTCCTGTAAAAGCCTGTTCCCCTCTCAGCCCCGTGTTTTCTAAACGTCACTCAGACATGTGTGGGAGGTTAAACACGCTCCCTCTCCCTTTTAGTCAGGCGTTTGCTCCGAGCAGATGAATTAGTTTCCCGGCGTGCCAGGCAGAGAGAGAGAGAGAGAGAGAGAGAGAGAGAGTCAGGTACACAGAGAGAGTCTCCCATGTTGAGAGGAGAGAGAGGTGGAGGGAGGGAGGGAGGGAGGGAGAGAGGGAGGGAGAGAACGTGAAAAAGGCCGGGGAGAGGAGGAGGAAGGGATATAAATACATGAATGGGAGAAAGGGAGAGAAAGGGAGAGAGAGAGAGAGAGAGAGAAAGAGAGAGAGAGAGAGAGAGAGAGAGAGAGAGAGAGAGAGAGAGAGAGAGAGAGAGAGAGAGAGAGAGAGAGAGAGAGAGAGAGAGAGAGAGAGAGAGAGAGAGAGAGAGAGAGAGAGAGAGAGAGAGAGAAAAAGAAAATTGGGAGCAAGAAAAGCTTTTGAGACGTCCTGGCAAAGATGCGATGCGCATTCTGAGATGGTGGACCTCCTGCTGTGTGTGAGTGTGTGCGCTCTTGGCTCGGAGCGGAGCGAAGCTGTGTCTGTCTTCCACTCACATCGCATTACACACATCATACAACACACACACAACACGCACGCGCAAGCATTCGCACACGCAAACATACACAACACGCACACACACAACACACAAACACACACCACACACGCTCATACACACACACGCACGCACCACACACACACACACACACACACAACACACGCACGCATACGCACGCGCACGCGCGCACACACACCACACACACAGACACGCACACAACACACAACACACACATGCGCGCACACACACACACAGAACACACACACACACACACACAACACACACATCACACACACACACACGCACGTGCACCCACACACACACACAACACACGCACATTCACACACACACACACACACACACACACACACACACACACAGTCTTCCATGAGGAGACTGGTTAGGTTGTCAGCACCATCTGGCTCAGAGGCGAGCAGGAACAGGTCCCAGAAGAAGGGCTTCACACGCTTATCAGGGAGGCTGTGTGTGTGTGGACGTGTGCGTGACGTATGCGTATGTTTGTCCTAGACCGAGTGTTCTCTCTCTCTCTCAATCCACGGGATCAAACGTGTCCTCTATCCAGCGCCTCACAACCCCATAACAATCCCTTATCGGGAATGTCAGCTTGAAAGGCCTAAAGTGCACGCGCGATCTGGCTGTAGAAAGATTCCCCTGTCTGTGGTCATGGCACATGCATGTGGTGTGTGTACATGCGTGTGTGGTGGTGTGTGTCCCTTCATTAAACATTCATGTGAACTGATGTCAAAGCGGGGGTGTAAAACATGAGCTGATTTGGTCTATTGCAGAAAAGGTTAGGCTCCAACTCCCCCTTCCCTTATATCCCAGAACCTTGTTCACATTCTCTCCCTCCCTCCCTCCCTCCACCTCTCTCTCCACTCTCTCCTACTTTCCTGTCCATCTCCCTCCCTCCTCTCCCCCTCTTTCCACCTCTCCTCCTCCTCACTCTCTCTCTCTCTCCCTCCCTCCTCCATCCACCTCTCTCTCCACTCTCTCCTTCTCTCCTGTCCATCTCCCTCCCTCCTCTCCCCCTCTTTCCATCTCTCCTCCTCCTCGCTCTCTTCCTCTCCCTCCCTCCTCCGTCCACCTCTCTCTCCACTCTCTCCTTCTCTCCTGTCCATCTCCCTCCCTCCTCTCCCCCTCTTTCCACCTCTCCTCCTCCTCACTCTCTTCCTCTCCCTCCCTCCCTCCACCTCTCTCTCCACTCTCTCCTTCTCTCCTGTCCATCTCCCTCCCTCCTCTCCCCCTCCATCCACCTCTCCTCCTCCTCACTCTCTTCCTCTCCCTCCCTCCTCCATCCACCTCTCTCTCCACTCTCTCCTTCTCTTCTGTCCATCTCCCTCCTCTCCCCCTCTTTCCACCTCTCTCCCCTCTCTCCTACTTTCCTGTCGATCTCCCTCCCTCCTCTCCCCCTCTTTCCACCTCTCCTCCTCCTCACTCTCTCTCTCTCTCTCCCTCCTCACCAGATCATCGTCCTGTGGAACTGTGACAAGCCTCTCCCTGCTAAGCACCGCTGGCCCGCCACCTCCGTGCCCGTTATCGTCATCGAGGGAGAGAACAAGGTGAGACACGCTTTTATTTCTAATAAAATGGTAAATGTGACCGAATGCTGGACAAAATCCATCGGGACTGACTAAATGCTGGACAAAATCCATCGGGACTGACTAAATGCTGGACAAAATCCATCGGGACTGACTAAATGCTGGACAAAATCCATCAGAACAGACTGCAATACTGTTACTAATACTAATACTGTTACTAATGATCTATGGTAAATGGACTGACTTATATAGGCCTAGCGCCTTTATCCAAAGCGCTTTACAACGGCCTCTCATTCACCCGTTCACACACACATTCACACACCAATGGCGGCAGGCTACCATGCAAGGCGCCGGCCGGCCCGCTCACTGGGAACAATTTGGGGTTCAGTGTCTTTGCCACAGCCTATACACATATTCTTCTTATGAATGAATGAATGAATGAATGGTCTTTATTGTCATTGCTACAGTACAGGTACCAAACAACGACATTTAGGAGGGGTGGCTCCCCTCCCAAAAAACACTTTAAAAAAAAAAATCACAAGAAGGGAAGGAGCTGGTTTACATAAATAAAGGCTATGTACACTATCCACTATACTATACTGTACAGATAGACGACTAGGGTTGTCATATTGCACATAGTGTTATTGCACATTCATTTGAAGTGTCGCAGTTTGCAGGCTTGAAATGTACACATTTGTGCCTCAGCACTACACCTGATTTTTTCAGTCCAGCAGCTGCCATCAATCCGTCCAGACTGTCCAGGGCCCAGAACCTAGGTCTTTGCTGTGTTCAGGGCCTGGATGGCCCTGGGGTAGAAGCTGAGCTTCAGTCTGTTTGTCCTTGCGGCCATGGTCCTGTACCGCCTTTTCGAGGGCAGCCGGGTAAAGTGTTCGTACCCAGCTATGCACAAGAGCTGTCTATATTTCTGGTCAGGATGTCCATTAGCTGCTGCACATGCAACCACTACTTTTCCTGGGGTCCACAGGAGGGAGAACATCAAACACACAGAACAACAACAACCAAGTATAGAACAGCTAAAGACAGAACAGTTATATACATGAACAACATAAATATACATGAACAACATACGATAATGTTATAATAAATAAATAAATAATTCATAAAACGTTAATAATAATAAAATAAGATGAGTCGTATATTGAGGAGAATCTGTGTCTCAAAGCCAGGTGATGATTGCTGCTTGCTAAAATGTAGAAAATAGAATTTAAAAAATCAGTAATAATATGGTATTGGTATGGATAGTATTTTTGTCCCTTGAAAAAAAGGATTTATTGCTGTAAGAAAAAGCACTAATGATCTAATGAGTTCTCCTACCTTCTCCTACCTGTGCTAATCAGAACCAGCTGGGTTAGACAGACATACATACAGACAGACAGACAGGCAGACAGACAGACAGAGAGGTTATAGTTCTCCTACCTGTGCTAATCAGAATCAGCTGGGTTAGACAGACATACATACAGACAGACAGACAGGCAGACAGACAGACAGAGAGGTTATAGTTCTCCTACCTGTGCTAATCAGAATCAGCTGGGTTAGACAGACATACATACAGACAGACAGACAGGCAGACAGACAGACAGAGAGGTTATAGTTCTCCTACCTGTGCTAATCAGAATCAGCTGGGTTAGTGCGTGTTGGTGAGTAAGTACTTCCACTCTTTGAAGAAAGGTTTCCACCTCTGAATGCAAGTAAACAAATAATCACAGAGCTTTCCTGCAAGACACATCTCATGATGTGAGATGACGTACTTGGCTGACCTATTGCGCCACCATACCCCGTTCAGAGCCCTTCGGTCAGCTGACCAACTGCTGCTGGAGGTCCCTAGGACCAGACTCAAAACCAGAGGGGACAGAGCCTTCTCTAAGGCAGCCCCTAGGCTCTGGAATAGCCTCCCCCTCCACGTCAGATCCGCCCAGAGCGTTGAGGCTTTTAAAACAATTGCTGAGACACACCTTTTCTCCCTGACCTTTGACCTGAGGTGAGCCTGCCTCCCGACACTGCACTTTTTGTACTTTTATTTCTGCACTTGTATTTTGTATCGCACCTTGTTTTTAGTGTATTTGTATCTGTTGTTTCTCTTTTACTGGTGTTTTCTGTTAAGCACTTTGGGCGGCTGTTTTTGTCGTTGTAAAATGTGCTATATAAATAAACATTACTTACTTACTCATGATGGGTAGAGGCAAAGAGCTCTCCCAAGACCTTCGCAACCAGATTGTTGAGCAGCACAGTAATGGCACCGGTTACCCACCCAGGGCCGGCTCTACTATTAGCTGCAGCCGGAATTGAATTTGATGCTTCTCAAAACTGTAGTCAATTGGTTATAGACTAATATGTATTGCTGCACTTGTCCATACGATGAGTCATTGCGGCTCAGATCAGCCGTGTCCAGAGCAGTTTGCGGCGGTTGTTGTAGATGAAAAGAGGCCACCTGTGTATTTCTGACACACCAGCCTCCGTGTTCTAGCCAACCCGTCGTTATGTAACCGGCAGGCTTTAGAAAGAACCGGGATTCTCACAATGACCTGACCTTCAGGGAGGCCAGGGTGTCTTGAGAGAAAAGGGCATGAGGGAGTGGGTGGCTGTGGTGAGTTGTGTGTGTGTGTGTGTGTGTGTGTGTGTGTGTGTTTTTATCGTGTGTAGCTCTGTCTATGTGCGAGTGTGCAGCGTGTGTGTATCTCTGCATGTGTGGGAGTTGTTTGCATTTCTGGGGAATATCCAATATCTGTGTAGTGTGTACGCGCTAGTACGAGCTTTCCTCTAAACATAATGAATTCAGTATTACACATCGTATGTGTATCGTATCGTTTACACGTCTGCGTATCCGTAAGTTCCATCTACTGGCTGTCTCCAGCCACCCGACCTCTGCCACCCTCGGTATAGGCTACACGGTGTTCGCTTTTGTAAAAGTTTCAAGTGCCCTGTATAAATTATGGGGCAGTAAAAAGCACTTTCCTTCTCTTGGCTCTCTTCTCTCCTCTACACTAACTGCCAAAGAATGCCGGAACACTCAACACCTCAGGTGCCAAGCCAATATTCTCAAGCCTTCTAAATGTTTAAAAAAAGCACCACCCTGTGAAAATCTTCAAAACTCGCATGTGTTTTAACTTCAAGAATGTTTTTGTTGTTGTTGTTGTTGTTGTTGTTGTTCATGATAAGTCACAGGGGTTAGTAAAGACCATCCCTTCTCCCTCTGGCCCTAATTATACCCACCCATATCAGTCAACATCCGCACAGCACTGGTTGTGTAAGTGTTAGCATCAGTGAATAGCATCGGTGTTTTGTAAAAGGCAATTCCATTTACCTAGAAAACACCAAAGACAAACAACAATATTGACAGTAAAATCAATAACTTCATTTTAATTCTACAGCTTAACTCTGAATATAAACTCTGAAGGTATAATATTATGAACAGATTAGTAATAAAACATGGCATAAAGGATCATAAAAACATCAATTACAGTTCATATTTTATTTACAGTGTCTGAGGACGTGAGGGTGTGTGTGTGTGTGTGTCCGTGTGTCTGTGTGTCTGTGGGCATCGGTCATGTGTCTGTGTGTGTGTGTGTTTGTTTGTGTGTGTCCGTGTCCGTGTCTGTCTGTGTGTGTGTCCGTGTCCGTGTGCGTGTCCGTGTGCGTGTGCGTGTGCGTGCGTGCGTGCGTGTGTGTGTGGTGCGTGCGTGTGTGTGTGGGCACATCGGTTGCAGGGCCTCGTTGACTCCTCTCCTCCTAAGGTGCTTCTCTGCCTCTCTCTCCCTCTCTCAGCAGACTGCATGTTGTGTCCACTCTCTGTGAACAGGATCAAGACCTTGACAAAAGAGACAATTCTCTGACATGGTTCTATATATAGTGGATGGTACCACCTGCTGCCATGCTGGTAGCTAGCTGGAATAAGAACGCAGTTAGCTGACATGGTCCACCCACGCCCCCCCCATGTTGTATTCCTCATCATAGATAGATAGATAGATAGATAGATAGATAGGTAGATATATAGATAGGTAGATAGATAGATAGATAGATAGATAGATAGGTAGATAGATAGGTAGATAGATAGATAGATAGATAGATAGGTAGATAGATAGGTAGATAGGTAGATAGATAGATAGATAGATAGATAGGTAGATAGATAGATAGGTAGATAGGTAGATAGGTAGGTAGGTAGATAGGTAGATAGGTAGGTAGGTAGATAGGTAGGTAGGTAGGTAGATCTTTATTTAGACAGGACAGAGCACATTAATGTACAAATACAAAATTCCCATAAACCTTCCACCACCCCCCCCCCCCCCCCCTCCTCTCCCTTTGCCCTAACAGTCCCCCTTCTCCCAGAAATGTCCCTTCCGCCACATACCTCCATGTGGGCTTTCTCAAAGAACACAGAGGGGGGGGGGGGGGGGGGTCGAGTCTCTGCTGGCTTCAGCTTCTGGTCTCGCAGCTGGAGTGGCATACATGCCTTTTCAGGTTGACCTTCATTGTTCCACACACACACACACAGACACACACACAGACACACACACACACACAGACACACACACAGACACCGGTGTTCTTTGTGATCCGGAACATGTTCTCCTAGAGGGAGGGAGAGGTGGAACAGGTGGAACCTTTCCCAGAAGGCCCTGCTGCCTCTCTCATTAGGTGGACGACCTCATCGTATCGTTGTCATACGCACCACTGGTACAGTGGAGGAAAAAAGTATTCAACACATCCACATATTTTTTTATTCAACATTATTTCCATTCCACCCGTCATCTCTGTGATTCATGGTTCTATTTGATAAGGCCAAACCATTGTCTTTTCAAACAGCCGTCACAGCTCTCGTCACCACACTACGGTGGCTTTTGGCAGCATGTCACCTTCCGTCTGCTGTGGCGTTGAGGTAGACCACCACTGGCCATGGCCGTGTGAACCTTTTAAACACCAGTCCACTGTATACTGTTTACAGGAAGTTATAACTGACAATTATCATTTCTTTTCTGAGTGGGGCAGTCCCATTCATATTTTTCATTTTACTGGACAGATACAGTGAAGACAGACAGGAAAGTAAGGAGAAGAAGGGTGAGAGGGCATGTCAGCAAGGCATGAGCCGGATTCGAACTCATGCCGACATGAGCATATGTGCTGTACTGTAGACCGCGGTGCTAGACCACTGGACCACCCCAGGCCATGGTGCTAGACCACCGGACCACCCCAGGCCATGGTGCTAGACCACTGGACCACCCCAGGCCACGGTGCTAGACCACTGGACCACCCCAGACCATGGTGCTAGACCACTGGACCACCCCAGGCCACGGTGCTAGACCACTGGACCACTGGACCACCACAGGCCACGGTGCTAGACCACTGGACCACCCCAGGCCATGGTGCTAGACCACTGGACCACCCCAGGCCATGGTGTTAGACCACTGGACCACCCCAGGCCATGGTGCTAGACCACTGGACCACCCCAGACCATGGTGCTAGACCACTGGACCACCCCAGGCCACGGTGCTAGACCACTGGACCACCCCAGGCCATGGTGCTAGACCACTGGACCACCCCAGGCCACGGTGCTAGACCACTGGACCACTGGACCACCACAGGCCATGGTGCTAGACCACTGGACCACCCCAGGCCATGGTGCTAGACCACTGGACCACCCCAGGCCACGGTGCTAGACCACTGGACCGCCCCAGGCCACAACAATGTTTTAATTCAACATATTTACATTCCACTCTTCATGTCTGTGATTCATGGTTCTATTTGATAAGGCGAACCATTGTCTTTTCAAACATCCTTCACAGCACTCGTCACCACACTCTGGTGGCTTTTGGCAGCCCTTCACCTTACGTCTGCTGTGGTAGACCACCACTGGCGATGGCCGTGTGAACCTTTTAAACACCAGGTTCACACCATCTATATTTTTTTTTTAAGTGATTTTTTTTCTGAGTGATATTTTTCTTTTTATTGTCATAGAGACAGTAGAGATTTGACAGGAAGGATGGGTGAGAGAGAGAGAAGGGATGACATGCAGGATATGTCCACGGCCAGAATCAAACCTGGAACCCTGCGGTTACATGGTCAATGCTTAGTCCCCTACGCCACCTAAGCGCCCGACAAATTAAATACTTTAATTGTAATTGTAGGCGTTTCAATTTTAAAATAACCAGATCAAATAATCTGGATCATCAGTGATTGAATGTAGTAAGTTTTTGGTTTAATCATTGTTTAATGAAAATGGTAATGCATTTAAGTTTGGCGTTATTGGACCGATGGCTCTGCTCTGTCCAGCTCCCTGCCTGGATGTCAACAACATAAGCCCTTAAAGCTCCTATCTAAAGCTCTATGAAACCCCAACAACACAGAACCATCCAAACTCCACACCGTCATCTGATCATCTGCCGCCAACAAGCCAGAGATGAGAGCTGCGAGGTTCACTCGCATCTTGTCCCGTCCGCATTCTGTGCAGTAAAACGAAGGCAGGATTTACAATGCAGGAGACTGTAGAGCCGTGAACTGTTCTAATATATTTGACTCCTTAACTCCTAACCACTTGAAGAAAGGTACCATAGGGCTGTTGTGGTGACCAATGCAAGCAAAGATATTCTATCACGGAGACTGCCAATGGCCCCGGGCCTGAGCTAGATGACTCTTCCTGCTGCAACTGGTTAACTGATGATTCACTTGCTTAGTCAAATGTATTGATTGTAAGTGGCTTTGGAATAAGGCGTCTGCTAAATGCCAAACATGTAAAAATGTAGTGCAACAACACAGTCAACCTGAATCTGATCCCTATGACTAACCAAGTCACTGTTTTCGGGGTAGAGCCGTGGTGGCCTAGTGGATAATGAGTCAGCCTGGTGATCAGAAGGTTCATGAGTTCAAATCCCACCTTGGGAACACCACTGTTCCCGTGTGCCTTTGAGTAAGACCCTCAGCCCCTTACTCCAGGGAGAAGCCGATTAGGAGAAGCCACCAGTACAACACATCACATATAAGCATCACCACCGATTGTGCAAAAACGTCAGAAGGATACCAGAAGACAACGGCTTGTGTTGTGTCAGCCCCGCAATGTTGTCACTGGTAGACCGCATGAAGACAGACGACTGCAGAGTGCAAATTAAAATCCTTCTAAGTGACGAACGACAAACGACACCTCCTCCCTCATAATATACAACCCCAGAGAGTCCCCCTGCTGAGTCAGACTAGCTCCTGCAAGTCCAGGATGGATTAAAACCATTCCTAGTCAGGGTTCCCGCGCTGGTCTTAAAAAGCCATAAAGTCTAAAATCCAGCAATCCAATGCACAAGGCCTAAAAAGGGCCTAAATTCCAGTTATTCGGTCTAAAAATGAGGTGCTAGGTCTTAAAAATGAGATCCTGCAATGAAATCAGTCCGACCACACCTATTAACGCAGAAATGAATCAAACTGGAACCAAAAAAATGCCAATTCGCTTCCTTTTTTGTCTGTATGGCAGTGAAATCCCTAATTTCGTCACCTCGGGGATGACAAAAAGCTATCATATGGTGTCGCGAATAGGTCTAAAATCATATTCAAAGAGGTCTAAAAAAGGTGTAAAAAGGTCTTAAATTTGACGTGTTGAAACTTGTAGGAACCCTGGATTAGCCTAGCATCAGTATAACACCAAGCATCAGCCACTGATTGTGCAAGAACGCCAGGATGATATCAGAAAACAGCGGCTGGTGTTGTGTCAGCCCCGCAATGTTGTCACTGGTAGACCGCATGAAGACAGACGACTGCAGAGTGCAAATTAAAATCCTTCTAAGTGACGAACGACAAACGACACCTCCTCCCTCATAATATACAACCCCAGAGAGTCCCCCTGCTGAGTCAGACTAGCTCCTGCAAGTCCAGGATGAATTAAAACCATTCCTAGCCCAGTAACCTTTACAACGTGGCGACTGGGCAACGTAGCCAGTACAGTCGATCAGTCGGTCCTTTGCAGTATAATAATATAATAATAATAATACTTTAGACTTATATAGCGCTTTTCTAGACACTCAAAGACACTTTACAAACTGAAAAGATCGAGTAGTGATAATAAAAAGAAACAAAAAGGTAAATAGAAGAAGGTAGTGCTGGGGACACATGGGAAGGGGAGGAGGAGAGGGTTAACTGGTGAAGGCGAGCTTGAAGAGGTGGGTTTTGAGGGCCTGTTTAAATGTTGGGAGGGTGTTGGCCTGTCTGATGTGGTTGGGGAGGGCGTTCCAGAGGGACGGGGCTGCGGCTGAAAAGG
>NC_137688.1:86083490-86108490 GCF_963989245.1 Nansenia antarctica
TAGAGAGCAGCAGGAGGCGGGCCGTGGCGGGACAGTCCGCCAGCTACCTAGGGGGCGCCAGAGCTCTGTCTTCCACTCAGCACATTGCCAATGACCACAGCGCCAGGACTTGAAAAGCTGCTGGTGTCTAGAGAAACTTTGCGCACACACACGCGCACACACACACACACACACACACACACACACATACACACACACAATGCAATGGACGTACACACCTACAGTATATCCACACACGTACACACTCATACACACTACTGACGACCAGACTCTTGGATAGAATATTGTTTTGTATGAACGATGAACGCCACAAGCGAACGAGGTGACTTTCCTGCTTCTTTCTCAGCCACACGTGCAGAACGGGAGAAGAGGGATGGGTTAGGCCAATCTGGCAACCTGTCCAATCTGGCAACCCAACCACAAATCAGTCCCAGGCTGGGAACCTTGACTCAATGCAACCCCCCCCCCCAAAAAAAAAAAAAACCCGCATCAGCGCATCAGGACCCCTGACATACTCACCAGCCCCTGCTCTGGACCCTGGGAAACCCTGTTAAACCCTGTTAAACCCTGTTCTTAAGTTACTATCTGTTTGTTTTGTGTTACCAGGCCGCCTTCTCACGTGTTACACTGGTGTGAAGCCTCGTGATCTCTGACTAGGACATGTCCGGTGAGCATTAAGTATTAAAGGTCGATCAAGTAAAAGCAAATTGTAGCTCCCCCCCCCCGCCCCCCCCCCCTTTTTATGTGATTCTTTTGTGATTCGTTTGCTGAACGGAAGGTTTAAAAAGCACTAGTGTTTTCAGATTATTGTCATCCATAAACCCATATGGCAGTCTGTCAATGTCTCTGCAGAGATAACATCAGATACCACAGATACATCAGAAGCATTAGAACATTTTCCATGTAGCCGTTTTTCCCCTTTCATCGTGTCTCCAAAGCGGTTTTACTTTTTCGTATTTCTCTATTCTTCCCTCAGACATCGTCTGGCTCCAGTCTGTATTAAGGTTGAAAGTCCACTCATCCAACCAGAAGCCCAAACTAAGTACTTTTCCCTCCATTGGAACGAGCGAATGAACATGTCGGGATGAAATGGAGCAGAACACCTTTAGCCTTCTAAAACTCAACACTTTCTTTTTTTTTCTCCCCATTTCTTCCCTCTTTCTTTGTTGCCTAAAAAAGAGCACTACTTACTACCAGGCAGGAGTTTACTGTTCTTCATTCAGACCCCTAAACACGGTCTTTAGACGCCTGCCTCATTTCACAGGAGAGTTTGAAATTTGAGATATTTCTAAGGCAAAAATGTGTCTGTGCCATGTTCCCAGAAATTGACATTTAAGAATGCCTTTTAAATTGCTTATTGCACATATTTTCCTGTGTTGTTGTTGTCGTCTTGCTCCCTATAAACCCATTCACGTGTTGGTTTCCCCGAGGAGAGTACCGTAGTCCTCGAAACCTCTTGGCACTGTATCTCCCGTTACAGGCCACTCTGAGTCTGCTCTGAACACTATCCTTAAAATAGAAACCAGCAAACCCCTTACCAAGCCTTGTCATCACAATGACAAGAAACATCCTCGTCCCTCACGTATGTTGCTCCGTGTCCTCTCACGATGCTGTTGGACTAGCAATACTGACCTTCCCAGCGACTGTACGTACAATTGCCATGACTTATTCTAGCCAGCCAGAAAACAACAACACCCGTGGGCATGTTGCAATCAAACTGAGAAAAAAATCTGAATAACTGTCCTTTATGGATCGATTTTCAAGGGAATGGCTTCAAGTGAAGGGGCTGCTCGTCGCTCTACTATAGTGATATCAAACTGTTAAGAGGCCTTTGCTGCCCGTAAGCCCCCAATAGAGCGCTCAGCCAGTCCACTCACAGGTACTTGAATGTCTGTAGACTTGAAGGAGTGTAAGTGTGCTTTAATGGCCTTTTTGTGAAGGTGACTGAACTTGAAACGTGCCAGCTGTGAGCCAAAGCTCAACTATTCCTTCTCCCCCCCTTGCAGCTCGATCGTGTTGTAATGAGATAGTTATCGTCTTGTTGACATTGATTTGCTTTGGGTTTTTGGTTTCGTTTTTTTTCATGTTCACATCAGAATTACAATCAATGGAGGAGCCAATGTCCGCTAGATGTACCGTATACGTTGCCAGGGAGTTGTTTCACCGATGGCTATCGTCAACCTCAGTATGTCATGTCTGTATGTGATAATGTCATCATAACACTTAACACAGATCAGTTACGTTGTACAGTACAGTTTAAAAGCTGGTATATTGTTGGTTGTATTTTTTCCCCCCACTACATATCATGTTTGTATTTACGTTCTGGTAATATACTCACACATGGGAAAAAAGAGTTTGTAGGATTTGATAACTGTACTTTGGCCAAGAGAGATTTATGTTTTGTATTTTTATGTTAAGTTGCAGCGAGTCTTGTATCTCTTGGCAGAAGGTGTTCATCTCAAGGATTATTCTGAAAGTCTTGGCTTCCATCTGGTTCCCATTTTGAGTTCAGTGAACCGTCTTGTTTGGTTTCATATCAAGCCTTTTAAATCAATGATTGTCTGAAGTGTTGTTCATCACCCAGAGAGAAAGTCCCCAGCCTTGCACAATTATTTCACAGGCAAACCCAGAGACATTTTTAGAAACCTGTAACTTTAATCACTTTACATAAACATGTATATTTATTTTTTCACAGGTTAGCATAACCCAACAGTGTATATATAGTATGAGATCATACAAGAGATCACAAATTGTATTTGCCCTGGAAAATCTTGTCTCTCCGTGTGAGCTGGGTTGCGCAGAAACCAATAATGACTATTGATTGCTGTTGAGAAAAGAAAATGATAAACAGCTGGGTTCCTTTTTCTTTCTTTTTTTCTGTTTTTGTTATAAATTAAACACATTTTCATTGTTGCTGTACTGTCTCTCCTGATCTGCAATACTGCACTGTCTGTCTCAATTGAAGTGACACTTCCCCACTTTTATATAACCACATATTCACGATCTTCAGGACTATACCAGTGTCTTAAGGAACAGCGACAATGAGAATGACCTGTGATGTCATCAGGGGACATTTTCAAACACATTCAGTAATTAGCAGAAACGTGTTCCCAGCCAGAGGGAGTGCTTTCACCACTGTGGTTTTTTGAAAATCACAATGTTTATTTTTGGTTTTGTTTTTATCCTCAATGACATTGGCGGGGGGGACATTTTCTTAGGACTTAATAGTTTTTGACTACAGAACGTAGAAAATCACACTGGTATGCTACTGGAGATGGTGAACATGAGGTTAAAATGTGGTGATTTAAGTCCCTTTAAGTCATTTGTGGTTTGCCTCTTGAAACTGTATTACTATTCTCTGTACTAAATCCCTTCGAACAACACATGGAAAGAACCAGGCCTAATGCCCCTGTCACATTGGACATATCCTATGCCAAACAAAGCTCTCGATGGTTTGCCAATGCTTAGCATTAGTATTCATAGTGGTGGTTGGTACTGTATGTCAGGGTGGTATTCTGTCTTTCCTCGATTGTGCCTTTTAGCAACATTTGGTTTGTGAGTTCACGAGACACTCAGTCTGTCATTGACTGTCATTCAAAAGAGAGGCAACATATTCGGGGTCGTGAGCTAACCTCATCATACACTGGAGATTCACAGCTTTCAATTCATGACACGAGACAACCTGCCTGCATGACCACTTAGGATTATTTATCAGTACATACTGTCTCATCACACGTTTTGTATTTTGCTCCCAGCTGTCCTGATGCCTTCCTCCATCATACCTTGTAATTAACAAATGACTTTTATAGAGGTAATAAATGAAATAGAAATAAAAGCGCCAATTTTGTAAGAATGATTTATAAAATAAAATAAAAAATGAATAAACTCATATTTGAGGATAATTGTGTCTGTGAGTGTCTTCTCTGCTACCGAGTGATAGATTTTATTTTGCAACACATGACGGGAGTGGGACATATTTCAACATTGTGTTTTAATTTGTCAGAAATAAGGAATAAAAAAATCAGTAAACAGACAAATCATGTCAACATACTGTCCTTCTAACTGGATGTGGATGTGCTCCTCGTGCCCCATACGGACAGTAACAGTCTTCCAGCATATCAATCTGAGAAGCACACCATTGAAGAGGAATTATTATCCACTATTGAACCATTGTTTTTCAGTCTGGAAGCAGCTTTGCTTACCTAACTTTGTCCTCGAACAACCTCCCTGAAGACAATAACCTCACAACACAACTTGAATATGAACCCCGATCATCATCTTAATTATTAATCACATTTATGTCTGAAACCTAGTCCAGCCTCTCTCTCTCTCTGTTTTTGCTTCAGTCTCCCTCTTTTCTTCCTGATAAAAAGCTTTTAAAGGCCTGGGGATAATCCAAAAAGCACATCGACATTTCCCTACTTGATCTGCCTGTCCTCAAAAGCCAAGCCAAAAGACTTAAAAATACAATAAAAACACTATTGGCCTAAAAGCACAGCAGAATGTCTAGCTCCACAGAAAACAAAAGTTAACCAGACGTTATCAGTAATGATAACACAAGTCCAGTACTGCTGGAGCGGTACATCGGTGTGTTTACATCAATACAATGTACAATAGTAATACAACCTCTTCGTTTCAACCAACTGTATGTTCTACCAAAATGTTTAAGGACCGTATAAAAAACCTTTTTGAGGAAAAATGTCTTTCAAACCCCTTCATAATGGGTGAATTTAGTATTTGTCAAATATCTTAAGATATAATAGATTAAATAGAATATATAAATGTTGTTTGTATATCTACATATTGTCCCACATGTACAGAAACAAATCATACAATTAACACTTTTGACGTTTCTATTGAAAGTCATGACTATTCGGTTGTTAAGTCTGACGTCACGCGTGACGTTTAGCAATTTCCGGGTCCAAATAAAATATTCCCCGCACCAGAGTACCAGTGTACTAAATGTTTTAGACTCGGATCTATTCATACAACAAGGGACACAGCACTTTCACGTTTTTTCCCATATTATCAGCGTCTTTGAGCCTCGGAAAAGCACTATACAAATATAATGAATTATTATTATTACTGCGG
Organism: Nansenia antarctica; assembly: GCF_963989245.1. NCBI lineage: Eukaryota > Metazoa > Chordata > Actinopteri > Argentiniformes > Microstomatidae > Nansenia > Nansenia antarctica. The sequence goes on from NC_137688.1 coordinate 86,088,582, forward strand.
CATTTCGAAGAGAGCGCCTCAGCCAACGTTGGACCCGGAAACACGTCACGACTTAACAACCGAATAATCTGGGACCCTGTCGCATCTCCAGTTAATAACCATTGTCTTCCAGTCTCTCTCTCTCTCTCTCTCTCTCTCTCTCTCTCTCTCTCTCTCTCTCTCTCTCTCTCTCTCTCTCTCTCTCTCTCTCTCTCTCTCTCTCTCTCTCTCTCCCTCTCTCTCCCTCTCTCTCTCTCTCTCTCTCTGTCTCTCTCTCTCCCTCTCTCTCCCTCTCTCTCTCTCTCTCTCTCTCTGTGTTCAGCTCCTCACAGCCAACATGGCGTTGATCTCCCAGATGAGGTTTCGGAGCTGGTCCATGATCTGCTTCAGCTGCTGGTTCTTCTGTTTGAGCTTCTGTAATAAATTAACAGGAAATCACAGTTGTCAGAATGTAGTGTGGTGTAATGTGGAGGTTTTTCCCAACTGGAGGGAGTAGTAGTTGACGTTATCAATCACAGATGCTTTTACAGTTTTTCTGGGAAGAACACTGAACTCATTGTCATGTTCAGGAAACCAGTTTGAGAAGACATTTGCTTTGTGACACGGTGCGTTATCACGCTGGAAGCAGCCATTAGAAGATGGGAACATTGTGGCCATGAAGGGATCAAACAAGGTCAGCAACAACACAAACAATAAGCTGTGGCATATCCACACACCATCTGAAACAATGACAAGTTAGTTAGTTAGAAGTTACAACAGTACAGTTGTTCCTAATAAAGTGTTCAGAGTTTACAAAACAACAATTGACATAGCGGTCCTTTCTTTTGAATTTAAAGGTCCCATATTATGAAAAAGTGACTTTTTCGATGCTTGTCCATTTATACATGTGGGTCTCTGGTGACCCTACTAACACAGAAAATGTGAAATAAAGCAATATGGTCAGTTTTTTGTGGTCTGCGTATTTCAGAATACCTGCGATTCAACAAGCCATTCAGATTTGCCTCTCGGCCTTAGGTCACACTGGGGTGGAGTGGAGTCGGCACTGTATTAAGTCGTGCATAGTTTAACATATAACACACACTGTATCCCCCTGCCAGTAAAGCCAAAATGTAACCCTTCTTTTCCTCACTCAAAACTTTTCTTTTCAACTCTTTTGGCATGGTCAATAGTTGTCAATAGTTGTAAGAACGGCACTGGCCACTAGTGCAAGCTGCCAGCTCGCCAGATCCGGATATGGCTGGGGCACACACGGGGAGCGGCATATTGGGCGGCCGCTTCCGAGGGGGGTATAGGAGTATTTCTGGACTAGGATCCGTCGCGCAACACCGCCCCCTGGGTGCCGGAATAACGGTACTGGGCTCGAGGAGCCAGTCAGCCTAGTCTGCCTGGCGCCCTCCTCTGGGACTGCCGGCCACGGGGTCGTGCGGCGGATCCTATGCAATAGGCAGGGGATAATTGGATGCTAAGTTGGGTTAAATTGGCTACCAAATTGGGTGAAAAAGGGATAAAATCTGAAAAACAAATTTTAAATAACACGCACTGTATCCCCCTGCCAGTAAAGCCAAAATGTAACCCTTCTTTTCCTCACTCAAAACTTTTCTTTTCAACTCTTTTGGCATGGTCAATAGTTGTCAATAGTTGTAGGAACTGTAATAGCTGGTCCTATTGCAAGAGAGAGTAATGACCACAGCAGTGGTTGTTATAGGTTTCCTTGTTAAATAAGATTCGGTTCAGGTGATGAACCTAATCAGTACTTCAGTAGAACGAGATAAGCCTGCGTTGGAACAGACACTGGAATGGAATGGCTGCCATACAAGTAGAGATGCTGATTTTAAAAGAAATTGTGTGGTCTCTTAATTTTTTCCAGAGCTGTATATTGTTGGGGGATCTGAGGGACCAGGCCCACTCACTGGGAAATATGATTCTATTCTGAGGTAAAATATTTATATTTAGGTAAATTGAGACAGAATGTACAGTATACAAATTGAGAGGTTCATGGCCTTTGTGAAACACTACAGTAATGTAGATGTATTGCGACGGGAAATAGCAAAAAAAAAGGTAATATACTGGGACAGATGGGTTAACCTCCCAATCGGAGGGTTGGAATGAAATATGGAATGGATGGAGTTGATTGGCTGTGTCACTTGTGAACCCGAGGTCTACCATGCCAAGCTAAGCCTCCCCAGAAGTAGGGTTGGGCGACGTGTCGATGTAATTAACATAATCGATTACGGAAATCGATTTGCATCGCAAGATTATTATTATATATATTTTCGGTTTACTTAAATGGCCAAGTATGAGTTAGAATTTGAGTATTTTTCTGATCAAACATCTGATAAAAGGGGTCTATTATTATTATTATTATTCATTATTATTATTATTATTATTATTATATCATAACACAGTAGTTACGTGAATATTAGACTATAAAATATGTGCTTTATGTGTCTCTTTTTCAGGATGAGCAAAGCAGAGTGGAGGACTTTTTCCACAAAGGAACCAAAGGAAAATCCATGCCGATGGCTGCACTATATTCCTTTTACTTGAATTGAACAAGCTCTTGCTTTAATTGTATTTCAGAGAGATTCTATGTTGGACTGTAAAACAGAGATTACCAGTTTCTTTCTACTTTGTTTCTTGTTACATTTGTTTGTTTTGTTTGAATAAACTGAAGTTTTTGCCTCTTGGCCCTTTTTCTTTATTTTTGTTTAAGTCAGCATCAAGGATATTATCTGAAGGCAATCAATGTTTGCATAAATCAGACAACAACATGTAGGCGTCTTATCAAATACAATCGGATAACACAATGTGGACATTTGCCTTGTTAACATAATCCCTAACTTTATTCTGTAATCAATAGAATCAAATCTAAGTTATGTAGTATGTATTTATTTAGGTTGTGTTATGAAAGGCGACTGGCTTCATTGTCTTCAAGTTCATCTCAGGTCGTCCCCAGCTTCTCTGCGCTGTGGCAGATGAGAGATGATGTGATGACTATACTCAGGACTAGAGTTGTAGAAGAAAATCAGGGGGGATGGTGGATTTTATCATATGGGGACAGTTTTAGCATCCCCACAGCGTCAGTGACTTCAGTGTCAGTGACTTGGTAAAAACATTGCATGTGTGCGTGCCCCCTCGCCCACAGTATTTTACTCAATATGCGCAAAACTAAATGTTGAAATAGCAGTAATATCACGTTGATTGATAAAATGTCATAAGGGATGGTAAGGGGGGATGGCCGTTTTAGAAGGGGGATGATTTTGACTGTTTTTATTTCAGGGGGGGGGGGCATCCCCCCCTCATCCCCCCTCAACGTGAGTGCTGACTATACCAAACAGTATGACAGGGTAGTGGTGGCCTAGAGGATAGTGAGTTGGACTGATGATCAGAAGGTCACGAGTTCAAATCCCACCTTGGGAACACCACCACTAACTAGTGTGCCCTTGAGTAAAACACTTAGCCCTAAGTTACTCCAAGGAGACAGTCCCTGTAATCTCTAATTGTAAGTCGCTTTGGATAAAAGCATCTGCTAAATGGTTAAAATGTAATGTATGAGAGTAGATAAGGATATGAAAAAGACAAGGTGGTCCCTGTTAAGACAACTTCAACTTGACATTTAAACAATTTCCACTCTTCATGTCCCTGTAAAGTCATGACCTGATCTGCTAATCAACTCTGTTTGGACAGAATATAGGAGATATTCCGTCATTCGTGCGAGGAGTTAATCTATCTAGAAAGCTAAATAAGCAAAGCTCTGCAATCATAAATTATTCTCTCGTGATTATTTTTGTTTGTTTTTTGGCATTGAGGTAGTCCACTGCGACAATGACAACACGCACATTTTAAACAGTGACCTATGACCTGTGTGTTTTTTATGTGAGCATGTGAACTTCAGTTTCACACAAATGGTGCAGCAGTCAAGAACTGAGACAAAAACTGTAGCCTAATCTCTGAACTAACACATCTGGCCTGACTCAAAGGTATATATAGCTTACTGCCGGAGCAAACAAGGCAAAGTCAGTCAAATCACAGCTGCCGACAGGGTTCGTTGAAACATAACTCGGCAGACAAGCAGACAAGTAAGTTGAGCTATCAAAACAGCAGTAGTCTGACTACCTTCAAGAGAAAGCACGCAGAGACAGAGATAACACACAGGAGCTATACTGTATCTGCACTGCGGTGAAATCTACTAAGATTAAATCCCATCTCGCTCTTTCAGTAACACTCCTTCAGCCGTGACTAATTACCCAGCCATTTTTGCGGCGCAGATAACACGTTCAAGCAATCGATTTCACACAGCCCTCTTAATATAAACTATTTAGCTGATTGTCCTTGAAGATATTCTGGAGTCGAACATTTGGCATGGTTCCAGCACGTCTCTAGGGGGTTCTAAAAAAAATAATTTAACAAGACTTTCACTTTGATTCACAGGGAGGGTGTACGTACTGTACAGGGTGTACCTCGTTATTCTGACAAGCAGCTGTCATTAGAAGCCTTTGAGTTTCTGCCGGCGCGCTGTTACAAACAAGACAATGTCAAAACATGAAGTGATTGTTCTTCTACATAGACACATACATAACTAAAGATACAAGTACTGGAATAATAAATGCCCCAAAAACGAAGAAACCCGTTGAAGTTGTTTACGAGTAGGGAGTTTCACAACAAACCACTTCATGAAGGATTTAGCTAATTTGTGTAGTTTGGCAAGTCTTTCCCAAACCACCTCTTAACTCACTCATGAACTGAAGTTCATCTTGTAGCGGAGTGAAATATGAATCAATCAATGCATAACCAGTGGCCAGAAGTGCTGCTCTGAGATCAGCTTTCTCCAGGGAAATTCCGAACTAAACTTAAGAAGTTAAGATAGGAGGACTGACATTGGACCGGTTCTTATAATTAACTTTTGTCAATGTCGACATTGATGCGCGAACTTTGATAGGCATGTGCGTAACCAGTGTTGCCAGATGGGATTGATTTCCAGCCAAAACCACAGTCTAAAAACCATCCAGTGTGATCATAATTAGCCCAATTGGGAGGGAATACGCCCAATCAGGCAACACTGTTCCCTAATTCTCCGTTCTGAGGAGAAGCTGTCATGTGACACGTCTTTTTAGACAGTTAATTTATTGACAAATTACATTCTTGACAAATCACTTTCATAACATCTTCAACCACACACTCTTAAGGCGTTTATTATATATAGCAATGTATGACGTTTAGATGTAAAATAAAATAAAATAATAATAAACATTTAAAAAGTCTGGTTTTATGACGGTTTTGGTCAAAACTGCTATTTGCGGTTTAACCGTAAAACCGACCAACCCTAGTCTGAATAGGCTACTTTCCGAAGGAACTGTATGTTGTAAAAAGTATCATTTAAATTCAATTTAAATTTAAAATATAATGGGTTAACTATGTCAATTAATACTTTGCACTCAGGGAGACAACAGCAGCCGCGGAAAGATCAAGGAGGATGAGTATGATGACATTCATACATACCGGTACTCATACATCAGCAGCCAAAAACGAGATCATTGACCACCTTGACCAGAGCTGTTTCGGTGCTGTGCTTGGCGCTAAATCTGGATTGTAGCGGTTCAAACAGTTGCATACTGTGGCATGTGGTTCAGGAGTAGAGAGGTAACTGCACGTTCAAGAATCTTGCTGAGAAAGGGGAGGTTGGAGATGGACCCTGCTTCTTTAGGATGGGAGAGACAGCAGACAGGTTCAGTGCAGCGGGGACAGAGCCGGTTAACACTAGAACAGCTGTGCCTTTTTTACCTACTATAATAGGCGCCCTATAATAAGACCCCCTCTTTACAATGCTCAAGCTGCTATTTACAGACAACGACCACTAGTTGGCCGCTTGTAAATTAGCCTCCTTCGTACACAGAAAAACTGCAAAATAGCTTTATATTAGCTTATCCTGATGTGATTTTTGAAAATGTAAGGATACTGGGTGGTAGAACGCACATATCTAGGAAAAGTCATGAAAGGAGGGTCCTGAAATTTGATCGAGTGCAAAGATATAACATTTTTCTTTACTCACAGGTTGTTAAGATAGATGAGTTGATGATATCGACCATGAGGGCACAGAGAACAGGCAGGCTAGCCTTGACCAGTGAAGTGGGCATGAGGTCCAGGGGGCAGGTGGATGGGCGTGAGCCAGAGACCAACTTCATGATAGAGTCCATTTCCACAGGGGGAAAGGCAGAATGGGAATAGGGAGGTGGGAGGTGGGGGTGGAGGAACAGTTGTAGCAGCCGGAGGGATAGATGAAGAATGGGGGGGGCTGCTGATAGATGCCATCAATCTTACTTTGAAAGTAATCGATAAATCTGTTGCATAGATCCGAGGACGTGGGGTGGAGGGAGTTGTCTGGAGGGCTGGAGGAGTCTATTAATGGTGGAGAAGTCAACTTTGGGATTTCCTTGACCAGTGGATATCCGATTTCAGTAATAGGAGGATTTTGTTTGTGTGAGGGCAGATCTGTAGTCTGTAATGTGTTCTAGGTAGGCCTGGGTATGAACAGTCAGACCTGTTCTCATGCAAACTGCAACGTTTCTCCAACTGTGCCAGGGAGTCCAGGGTGGCAGGTAAGGCTTTTGTTGTAGGAGGTTACGATCTCAGGGTTCCTACGAGTTTCAACAAGTCACATTTAAGACCTTTTTAGACCTTTTTTTGACCCATTTGGATGGAATTTTAGACCTATTCGCGACACCATATGGTAGCTTTTTGTCGTCCTCGAGGTGATGAAATTAGGGATTTCACTGCCATACAGACAAAAAAGGAAGTGAATTGGCATTTTCTTTGTTCCAACTTGATTCATTTCTGCGTAAATAGATGTGGTCGGACTGATTTCCTTGCAGGGTCTCATTTTTAGACCGAATAACAGAACATTTTAGGCCTTATAAATTGGATTGCTGGATTTTCAACGTTAAGGCTTTTTTTTACCAGTGCGGAAACCCTGGATCTTGGGTGGGAGAATACATCTGAGAGACAGGGGGGACAGTGAGAGGGGAATTAAGTGAGGTCCGTGGGGCTGATATTTGTAATATTCCTGTACGTCATGGTGGACTGCAGGACGGCCGGGGGCGGAGGGCACCGGAATAGAGAATTGGATGGCGAGGTGGTCAGCCATGTGGAAATTGAAGCCACAGAGGTTGGTGGGGGTAATGGACTCCGAAGTACACACAAGGTCAAGTGTACGGCCTTGCAGTGCGCTATGCATCCTTTTAGTATGATAAGTAGAGCATAACAGCCTAAACAGACAGTATTGTGTGATTGTAGTGGAATGTTTTATTAGGATTCGGATTAATTTGCATTGCAATTATATAGCCTGGTAAATACCACCCTCTATTCCTTCAGGTTATCTACTACAATAACATACTATGTATTACTTATGCATATGTATCCATATTATGTTTTACTTTACTTTACAGTGTGCAGGATGTGATTGCTTGCTACCATCCAAAAGGGAGAGAATGATTTTGTGATTCAGGGTCACAAAACACTGATGCAAGTTGAAAAAGGGCAAAGCCACCAAAACCTACATTGAAGTTAAGAGGCCTGGGAGGTGTGGATTTGTTGGACTCATTTGCAGCCAAATACAAGTTCCACATGAAACCCCACCGCTGGTACATCCTCATCTGTTGGCACGCCATTATCCTGCTGTGATCAACGCCCGGCTTCTCTACAAACGGGACGGCAAAGCTCTCAAGACTTTTAGGGAAGAGATACTAGGAGACAGTTTCAGGCGCTGAAACTAGCATCCTCTCTCTCATCTTGGTGCATTTCAGAATGCATTTCTGCTATATACTGTTTGTAATATTTCACTGTTTATAATATATTTTTTACATGTATCTTAATTAATTCTAATCCAATTCGGGTGAACACAACTGTCAACACACCAAAGAGAGGGTGACTATCTGGTAAATGGACTGACTTATATAGCTATGCTTTATTCCAAAGCACTTTACAACGGCCTCTCATTCACCCGTTCACACACACATTCACAAACCAATGGCGGCAAGCTACCATGCAAGGCGCCGGCCCGCTCATCGGGAGCAATTTGGGGTTCAGTGTCTTGCTCAAGGACACCTCGACATGTGGCCGGCCGGGGTTCGAACCGGCGATCTGCTGACCTTGCGATCATTAGACGCCGGCTCTACCTCCTGAGCCACAGCCTCTACCTCCTGAGCCACAGCCTCTACCTCCTGAGACACAGCCTCTACCTCCTGAGACACAGCCTCTACCTCCACCAGCCTCTACCTCCTGAGACACAGCCTCTACCTCCTGAGACACAGCCTCTAGGTCCTGAGACACAGCCTCTACCTCCTGAGACACAGCCTCTACCTCCTGAGACACAGCCTCTAGGTCCTGAGACACAGCCTCTACCTCCTGAGACACAGCCTCTAGGTCCTGAGACACAGCCTCTACCTCCTGAGACACAGCCTCTACCTCCTGAGACACAGCCTCTACCTCCTGAGACACAGCCTCTACCTCCTGAGACACAGCCTCTACCTCCTGAGACACAGCCTCTACCTCCTGAGACACAGCCTCTACCTCCTGAGCCACAGCCTCTACCTCCTGAGACACAGCCTCTACCTCCTGAGACACAGCCTCTACCTCCACCAGCCTCTACCTCCTGAGACACAGCCTCTACCTCCTGAGACACAGCCTCTACCTCCTGAGACACAGCCTCTACCTCCTGAGACACAGCCTCTACCTCCTGAGACACAGCTTCTACCTCCTGAGACACAGCCTCTACCTCCTGAGCCACAGCCGCCCCAACTGCAGGCGATGGGAGCCCAGTAACAAAGACGGTGACATCAACCAGCCTTTTGTATCCTCAGAAGGGACAGTCCTCAGGTGAAGGGGCCGTCCTCAGGTGAAGGGACCGTCCTCAGGTGAAGGGGCCGTCCTCAGGTGAAGGGAGTCCATCTAACATATCGATTTGAAATTACTTTTGATTGTTGTTAAAGCACTTAACTTGCAGGCACCCCTGTACTTGACTGACCTCTTGCGCCACCATACTGTCTGTGGCCTGAAAATAACTGTCTGTGGCCTGGGGTGGTCCAGTGGTCTAGTATCACGCGGTCTACAGTGCACACATATGCCCATGTCGGCATGGGTTCGAATCCGGCCCATACCCTGCTGACATGCCCTCTCTCATTTCTCCTCCTTACTTTCCTGTCTGTCTTCACTACATCTGTCCAATAAAATGACAAATATGAGTGGGACTGGCAAACTCGGAAAAAAATAACTGAAAGAAAATAACTGTCTTTGGGACTATCATTACAAATGAACGTGGCTGAACACTCAAGAGACAAAATTAAGTTTTGTAAATACAATTGTATCCTGTTTTTTATTAATAAATGACTGTTCATTAAAAATATGACTGATGTGTGATTATTATTCATGATATATATACGGTTATGGGGCTAAATGACATAACATAATAAACCTGCAAATGAACTCTTAGTTGTTCTAATTTATGTATGTGTACTGATCTTTATTGTCTGATCAAATGTGAGTACAAATACATAAATTATGTTCCCAACTGGGGCCGACGTTGCAATATTACATTATTTAAATATGACATCACATCATATTGCATTAACATTTCCCTAAAAACAGAAATGTGAACATTTTGAAAACCATTTCATTTCTGCCACAGCAGAGGCCTCTTACAACAACATCTGAAATGTGAAGAAAAAAACAGGAACTTCCAAGGCCGCCGTTCCTGCCTTGATTTGTAGTGCTCTCATATAAACCAGGGAGAGAGGAACAGAGGAGAGAGGAACAGGGGAGAGAGGAACAGAGGAGAGAGGAACAGAGGAGAGAGGAACAGAGGAGAGAGAAACAGAGGAGAGAAGAGACAGTGGAAAACGTTTTGAACACTGATCTCTGAACCACCGTCCTGCTGGTAGAAAGTGATCGCCCTGATGATTCTGACTGGTCACCCACATCTGAGAGAACAGCTCTCCCCTCTGCTCTCTGACAGCCTTAGATACAGGGTCTGAGGCCAGCCTCTCTCTCTCAATGTCTCAATCAGTGAGACGCCCAACTTTTGTCCTGTAGAGTGATTGTGCCTCATCATCTCAGGGCCCCTGGTTCTCTCTCTCTCTCTCTCTCTCTCTCTCTCTCTCTCTCTCTCTCTCTCTCTCTCTCTCTCTCTCTCTCTCTCTCTCTCTCTCTCTCTCTCTCTCTCTCTCTCTCTCTCTCTCTCTCTCTCTCTCTCTCTCTCTCTCTCTCTCTCTCTCTCTCTCTCTCTCTCTCTCTCTCTCTCTCTCTCTCTCTCTCTCTCTCTCTCTCTCTCTCTCTCTGTCTGTCTCTCTCTTCATCTGACATCTCGCAGCCAACTTCAAAGGTGTTGTCCTCAATAATGGGGGCAAGAGAAACATTATTTTTTTCCAAACCCCCAAAAACCTAAAAAGCCATCAACAATTTGTAGGGTGGTGGTCATTGTTGTAACTGCAGACAACTACCAGACTGCTAGAAGTGACAGTATAGTATGTAATGGTAAATGGTAAATGGACTGCACTTATATAGCGCCTTTATCCAAAACGCTTTACAACGGCCTCTCATTCGCCCATTCACACACCAATGGCGGCAAGCTACCATGAAGGGCACCGGCCCGCTCACTGGGAGCAATTTTGGGGTTCAGTGTCTTGCCCAAGGACACTTCGACATGTGGCCAGCCGGGGCTCGAACCGCAGATCTGCCAACCTTGCGATCGTTAGACGGTGGGTCTGCCTCCTGCGCCACAGCCGCCCCCCGCCTTACAAGTGTAAGTGTCTGTGGGTGAGACGAGGGGCCCGGGCAGATGGAGGGAGGCGGGGGGAGGATGGGGGAGGGGCCTGGGCAGGCGGGGGGAGGCGGGGGGAGGACGGGGAGAGGAGAGGAAGAGAGGGTGCTCATAATGCTGTGCCAGCACCTCCTTCATTATCCATCACTGGCTCTGTGTCACTGGCAGCCAGGGTGGAAGGTTCTGCGCTCTTGGCCTTGGCATCAGAATGCTTCTGGGGCTGAAAAATATCTAAACCAGACGACTGACTCAACATAGTCGCTGCCACCATTAGTCCTAACGTAGTCCACCTATGTTCTATCCAAGAGATTACATTCAAAAGCCAGATTATAGGATAAAACTATGGGAATTCTTTTTAAATAATTTCTTTCAGGAAAAAGCTTTCAATTGCAAAGAATTGTCTGTGGGAGGACCCCCAGACAACCTGCTAGAGGTGTCCAGTCACCCCACATTTAAAATCAAACTTTTAAGCAATTAAAAAATTGCTTATGTTGCTTGAGAAAACTGCTATTTCTAAATTAAACTGATGATATTAGTACTAGAACAGCCGTGCCTTTTTTACCTACTAAAAGAGCCGCCTCGGAGTTCAAATGACCCCCTCTTTACAATGCTCAAGCTGCTATTTACACACAACGACCACTAGTTGGCCGCTTGTAAATTAACCTGCCTCCTACACAGAAAAACAAAAAAATTGCTTTATACTAGCTTATCCTGATGTGATTTTGAAAATGTAAGGATACTGGGTGGTAGAACGCACATATCTAGGAAAAGTCATGAAAGGAGGGTCCTGAAATGTTATCGAGTGCAAAGATATAACACTTTTCTTTACTCACAGTAAAGTACTCATGGCTGTTCTAGTGTTAAAGGAAGCCTTTGATCATGTAGAAGTGCAGTTTTATTGTAGTCAAGAGTGCTGGTGCCTGTGTAGAGGCGGTACACCAGCAGCGTGAAGGGGTGAGTAGGATCTCCACCCAGTAAGCCGGCACACTGACCTGTTTGAAGAGTCTTCTGATACTAAGTGGACTTTGCAGTCAACAGCAGGCCTATCGGGAGCCTGTCTATTTGTTTGACATTAGTTTAATAGCCTTAATAGCCTAATCTATTTTCTTTATTTTGTTTAACTTCATGGCTTTTTTAAAGGAGAGTTTAACTGGCAAAATGTCCGCTGTTTGTCCACAGAAGGGTCCACTTCCCAGGAGGACAAAGCCCAAGGTTTCGTGGGAGATAAAGTCTTCCACTGCTCGCAGGCAGAAATACAATAGCCATGTTGTCGTCCCTGCATACACAACCTTTCAATGTCCTCAGCACTGAGCTGGAAAGCTTGCAGTGTCCACTGACTGTTGCAGAACGGTCCTCATTGATTCTGCACTTTAGAAGTATCAGTGTGTCGTATTTTCTCACCCTGGTCTCTTCAGCACTTGATTTCCTGCCAGGTAGCAGTATTGATTGGGTTTTTTCCCTTTGTGATTTTGTTCACGGTGATTATATATGAGGGGCAGTTTCACATCCTATTTTTAAAACCCAATGATCAGGTCAAACATGCCCATGCATATGATGAGACCATTTTTTGTGGTTTGTACGGCAGGACCAATGACCTAAGCATTCACACAATGGCACCTAGCCCATTGGGAAACACGCCACGTTCGCTTTAATGTCAGAGACTTTAGCACAAGACATCTAAAGATCTAAATCAAGTTTCTTAAAGGTCCCATACAATGAAAAAAATCACTTTTTCAGTGCTTGGTCTTTTGTTGTTCGTTTTTTGTGGGCTGTATATGGGGCGGCTGTGGCGCAGGAGGTAGAGCCGCCGTCTAATGAACGCAAGGTTGGCAGTTCGGCGGTTCGAGCCCCGGCTGGTCACATGTCGAAGTGTCCTTGGGCAAGACACTGAACCCCAAATTGCTCCCAGTGAGCGGGCCGGCGCCTTGCATGGTAGCCTGCCGCCATTGGTGTGTGAATGTGTGTGTGAATGGGTGAATGAGAGGTCGTTGTAAAGCGCTTTGGATAAAGGCGCTATATAAGTGCAGTCCATTTACCATATTTCAGAAATGTTGGAAGTCAACAAGCCATTCAGATTGGCTTGTTGCCATTCAGAAAGTGCATTCTAAGTAAAGGTGTAGCCTATTATTCCCAGGGCTAAAAAGTTAATCCCATCTTCAAAGCAGCATTTAGGATTTAAGCTAACTTGTAAATGAGTGTAGAAGCTGTGCACTTGGCATGGGAATTGATCAATAGAATTAAAACAGACTGCATGAAGAAACCAATCTCGTTGTGATTGGGCTGGGAAAGGATTAGCATACATACATACATGTATGTTTTAGAGTGAATCACAGTTGGTTGAGAAAATGTGCTGCCAACCCCAAAATCATGGGTACAATGAATCACACACACTGTGTGAAAAGTGTAAGACTCCTGAAAACAGTTTGACACATTTTTTAAACGGTCTCTCACGTTTGGTCGACCAACCATGGCGCTGCGTGGTGAAACACTGTCGTCAATGAATAATGACTGGCTTGGACAGAGTATGGAGGGCACAGCCAGGGTATGGTTTAATGTCCTCTGACCAGGGTTTGTTGGTTGTCCCCCGTGCCAGATTGAATACCAAGGGTGATGGAGCATTCCAAACCGTGGCTCCCAAACCTTGGAATGCTCTTCTCTTGGATCTTAGATCAGCGGTCTCGGTCGAGGCTTTTAAAAAAACAGCTAAAGACTGTCCTGTATAGACAGGCTTTTGGCTAACCCCAAAAGCCTGTCTTTCTGTGTCCTGTTGATATTGTTGTACACTTGTTGTTTGTTACTTGTTCTTATTTTCACTTGTTTGCCTATTTTAACCTGCCATGACTATCGCTCTTTTATTATGTTCTTGTATGTAAAGCACTTTGTGACCCCTGGTCTGGGATAGGTGCTATAGAAATACATTTTACTTACTTACTTACTTACTTACTTAGTGACTAGCTTGGACAGAGTATGTAAGCAGAGGGCACAGCCAGGGTATGGTTTAGTGGAAGGGGCTTTTGTATCTTCTCAGTAATGCCCCTGTCTCTATCTGTCTCTATCTCAAGGCAAATCGGGCTGCGGTCTTTCATCTCCTCTCAGCTGTCTCAGGGCTTACACCATCTAAGTCCAGCCTGCTCCTGTATGGAACAGTGGGGGAGAAGGCAGGCGGATATCCTCCAAGATGAAAGTCAGTGTAATTCCACTTTAAAGTCTCGACCCTGGCTGGAGACGGAGGAGTTATTTCTACTCTTCTCAGGCGAGGGGAGCAGGAGCGAGCACAGCACATTGCATCACCGGGGTCATTTACTCTTCACACCGACGGCAGTTTCTCAGCTTCACGAGTGGCATTTATTAAAGGGGCAATCTGGGATTGGTACACCTATTTTTTTTAAATGATCAGAAATTAGAAAGTCTCCACGCCATCTGGCATGACACACTCAGAATTATGAAACACGGGACGTGATGTTATACTGTCCATTGTGCCAATGGATGGTACGCACATGAGGTTTGCCTTGATGTTGAGAGTGGCATGGGAGCTGTATCTCAGACATGGGAAGGATGTTAAATTTCGGGACACATCATCAGTAGAGTACCTTTGAATCATGGGGTGTTTTGGCCTTTTCAACACTAGACACCCTCATCTAAGGCGGCCAGCTACAGGGTGATCAAGCCTGAGCTTGTGTCCCATGCCCAATCATGAGAATTGCCTGGTTGTTTAAATGGCGCAGCCCTGGAAGACTCCTACAGAAGAATGCTCACCATAATTAACACTAGAACAGCCGTGCCTTTTTTACCTACTATGAGAGCCGCCTCTTTACAATGCTCAAGCTGCTATTTACACACAACGACCACTAGTTGGCCGCTTGTAAATTAGCCTGCTTCCTTCCTACACAGAAAAACGGCAAAATAGCTTCATACTAGCTTCTCCTGATGTGATTTTGAAAATGTAAGGATACTGGGGTGGTAGAACGCACATATCTAGGACAAGTCATGAAAGGAGGGTCCTGAAATTTGATCGAATTTGATCAAATGAAACCATCACGGCTGTTCTAGTGTTAAGAACCCCCCCGCCTTAAACAACTCTCCACTAATCAGAAACACTCTCCGGGAGGTAGGTACAGATGCTTCACTGCTTTGTTCCAAGTTACAGTCGGCTGAGGTCTGGAAAAAATAAGTATTGTGGACAGATGAGATGAATATGATGTTCCAGTGTGACACAAAGAGGAATGTCTGGAGAAAAAAGGATCTGCTAAAGATTTACAGTATACCACCACCTGATTCTTGAAGAATAATATGACTTATGGGGTCGAGCACCACAGCCAACAGTGCACATATGCCCCTGTCGGCCATATCCTCTCCTCCTTAGCTTCCTGTCTGTCTTCATCTATCTCTAGTAAGCCCCGTTCAGAAACAGCTGGGCCGGCTGGGGCTCAGGAGGCAGAAACCCCTACGGTGTTATCTGCGTCAGCCACGCACGTCAGTAGAACTTGGTAATATGTGACTGCTCCTGGTGTTTCTGGACACCTCTCGGAAATGAGAAAGACGTCAAATTCGTCTTTAATATTTTTTTCTATTTTTTTTAATTTTCGTTTTTTTAGCTAACATTCAACTCGAAGATGTGAAGTACCCACTCGTTATTTTCCGAACAGTTTTACGTTCATTAAATAAGTGTAATCTATAACACAATGACTTCGTTTCTTGTTGTTTGATGGGGATTCATTATCTTTGATGGGGATTTTCTGTGCTTAGTGATTTCCGGTGTAGCAACTTTCAAATACTCATGTCGTCTTCAATTTGTTTCCGATTTCAATGTATGATGCATCATTTGAAAGCTTACAATCTGTAGTTTAAGCACATGTAAAAAACTGAAAAATGATTTCGCCTACAGGTAGCCCTTTTCATTGGGCTGTGTCACATATGATTAACACTTAATCAGCCATGAGGGGTCATGTGAGTAAAAAATAAAGTGTTATATCTTTGCGCTCGATCACATTTCAGGACCCTCCTTTCATGACTTTTCCTAGATATGTGCGTTCTACCACCCAGTATCCTTACATTTTCAAAATCACTTCAGGATAAGCCAGTATGAAGCTATTTTGCAGTTTTTCTGTGTAGGAAGCAGGCTAATTTACAAGCTGCCAACTAGTGGTCGCTGTGTGTAAATAGCAGGTTAGCATTTGAAAGACCCCCGAGGCAGCTGTGTTAGTAGGTAAAAAGGCACGGCTGTTCTAGTGTTGCTGGGTTGTTTTATTCCACAAGTTGTATGTTAGTCGGCCCATCGGAGACCTAACTGTATGAGCACAAGCACTGGAAAAGTGAGTGTTTCATAATATAGGACCTTTAAAACAATTAGTCAAGTACGAAGGGCCTAATGACTTACATAGCCTTTACATAATTGTAACACAAACAATAAAATCTGTGGATTTACTCGACAACACTAAGGACTACAAACCACAGAAAAAAACATTCTCATTCCAAAAACATCTCCGATCCTCCAAGAGTCATGTCTACCCTCTGACCTCCTGTGAACCAATTAAAAAGCTACTGGCCAACAGTAGTGGTCTAATGGGCTACACATGGGCCTGCTAATAACGTGGAGGTCTGGGCGCCTTGTGTGAACACCCTGCTAATGTCTGAGTGTGTACAGAAGGAGCGAGAGGGAGAGGGAGAAAGAGAGAGAGAGAGAGAGAGAGAGAGAGAGAGAGAGAGACAATGAGAAAGAGAGAGGGTGAGATGGAGAGAGACAGCGAGAAAGAGAGAGGATGAGAGAGGGAGAGAGAGAGAGAGAGAGAGAGAGAGAGACAGCGAGAAAGAGAGAGAGAGACAACGAGAAAGAGAGAGGGTGAGATGGAGAGAGACAGCGAGAAAGAGAGAGGATGAGAGAGGGAGAGAGAGGCTTGGAGAGAGGGAGGGAGCACTCTACCAAACACCGTACACCTCTCTCTCTCAGTCTCATTACCATTCAGGGGTTCTGTTTGTTTATCACGAGGCCTGCTCTTCAGATAAGGCTATCCACACCAATGCCACTGGAATTCATTACATGCGCCAGCCAGCACAGGCTTAAGAGGGGCTCCCTGTTTGTATTACAAACATCTTCGCATTTAATTTCTCACTTTCTCATTTGAATAAAGAGGACAGACGTGGTAATTAACAGGATATTTAAAAAGCAAGAGAGCCAGGGAGAAAGAGAGAGAGAGAGAGAGAGAGCAAGAGAGAGAGAGGGGGGAGCTGTGGAGAATTAATAACAGGGCCAGATCTCTCCAAGGCCTCCTTAATGGGCTGTGACAGGAATTTATTCACACTTAGGCTGGTATTAAATCAAACGCAGGCCGAGTGGCGATGGCAGACTGCAGTGGAGGAGGGCTGCTGGGGATGGGGTCTCCGGTGGGGGGGGCGGAGGGGGGTTAATGACTGTGATACCCTCAGGGAGATGGCCATCAGCTACTTCCATAGGGGGACGAGGACGGGGGACACACGAGGGAGGGGAAGAGTGATGTGGCGGTGACAAGACACCACGGCCAGATGGAGGGATTATTATCAAGCAGTCTTGAGTGTGTGTGCGCGTTTCTGGAAAAAACGCACAGGTTTTTTTGGGACGAAGAAGGGCAAAAAAGCCGGCTTACGAAACGCACTCGAGATTTACATCTGATAAGAATTCCGTGTATCTGTCTATCGATCATATATTCATTGTTTCCTTTGGTTAATTGCTATGTGACCATCAATGTAGATCGTTCAATTAAGGTCCTAATCTGTGGGGCGCCTCTGTGTTTGAGAGAAAGAGAGAGAGAGAGAGAGAGAGAGAGAGAGAGAGAGAGAGAGAGA
Source organism: Nansenia antarctica (assembly GCF_963989245.1). Lineage (NCBI taxonomy): Eukaryota > Metazoa > Chordata > Actinopteri > Argentiniformes > Microstomatidae > Nansenia > Nansenia antarctica. The sequence continues at coordinate 86,106,190 of NC_137688.1, forward strand.
GAGAGAGAGAGAGAGAGAGAGGGAGGACCAGGGGCCCTGAGATGATGAGGCACAATCACTCTACAGGACAAAAGTTGGGCGTCTCAGAGATTGAGCAATCTCAAACCATTAGACGCCGATGAATTATGCACACGGTCATGCACGCACCGACGCACACACCGACCGACCGACGCACGCAGACACGCACACACACACGCACGCACACACACACTTGTGGAGACTGATTCTGTCCTGCTCCTCTCTCAGCTCGGCAGATTGCATCACCATCAGTCACAGAGCCTCCGACAAACAGCAATTACCCCAATAGACAGCTAAGGAGAACAGGCTATCACTCACACACACAGGATGGTCCATAAAGCAGGAAGACATTACCATGGAGGAGTCATTCATCTAGCTCCTCTTCTCTCATCTCTACCACACTTCTGCCATGCTTCCTGTCCAGCTAGACTGAAGGGTAGGCCCTTTCACCAGGCCTGGGGATGGCCTTTCACAGCTGCTTCTGACTCTGTGGAAATATTCGGGGCGGCTGTGGCGCAGGAGGTAGAGCCGCCGTCTAATGATCGCAAGGTCGGCAGATCGGCGGTTCGAGCCCCGGCTGGCCACATGTCGAAGTGTCCTTGGGCAAGACACTGAACCCCAAATTGCTCCCAGTGAGCGGGCCGGCCGGCGCCTTGCATGGTAGCTTGCCGCCATTGGTGTGTGAATGTGTGTGTGAATGGGTGAATGAGAGGCCGTTGTAAAGCGCTTTGGATAAAGGTGCTATATAAGTCAGTCCATTTACCATTTACTCTTCTTCACAAACTTTTTCCACTTTTGTGGATATACACAGCACTCGAGTTGAGGGGGGATGAGGGGGGATGGCACCCCCCCCCCCCCCTGAAATAAAAACGGTCAAAATCATCCCCCTTCTAAAACTGCCATCCCCCCTTTCCATCCCTTATGTCATCTTATCAATGAACGTGGTATTACTGCTATTTCAACATTTAGTTTTGCGCATATTGAGTAAAATACTGTGGGCGAGGGGGGGGGCACGCACACATGCAATGACATTTTTACCAAGTCACTGACAGTGAAGTCACTGACGCTGTGGGGATGCTAACATTGTCCCCATATGATAAAATCCACCATCCCCCCTGATTTTCTTTTACAACTTGAGTACTGTGTGTAGCTATGTTAAGGCCGTTCTGAAGGCAAAAGAGGGGGGGTCCAACCCAGTACTAGTAAGTACCCAGTACTGTGCCTAATAAAGTGGCCAGTGAGTGTATATGTTGTCATTTCAAAATGGTGAAACCAATATACACATTAATATCATCAAATAAAAGCAAGAATCTCTACTTTAACCTCGTAGTAATTGGTTGTTTTCCAAGTGTAGACACAAAACAAGAAAAAATACTTCACTGGCCCCATCACCCACGCAGGGCACTGTATCTTTATGTATACATGTAGTATGTATGTATACATTCTGTTATGCATCTAGCATTTCTCTTTCCTTTTCTTCCTCTCTTTCTCGTTTGTTTTTAGCATTGTGTTACAGTATAGGCCTACAGTACATTCTGTTTACCTTCCAGAGGCACCTTCCAACTATCTACCAACCTCTCTATTTCTATTTTCAGTATTTCAGTTAGTATTTCATCAATCTTTTGGCTTCTGGCTTTCTGTTTCCTTCACCCCCCCAAACCTATTCCACCTTTTCGAACTGTCCTTCCTTTTTCTTACTCTCTTGACCGCACTATTCCTATCTCTTCTCTCTGACTACATACAACATCTATCTATCCGGTCATCCATCCTCTCCCTCTTTTCTCTCTCTCTGTGGTTCTCTCTCTCTCTCTCACCTCCCTCTCTCCTCTAGTAGAATCATATCTGGATGGGGGTCACATCCTCTCCCTCTCCTCTCCCTCTTTTCTCTCTGACTACATACACATCTATCTATCCGGTCATCCATCCTCTCCCTCTCCTCTCCCTCTTTTCTCTCTCTCACCTCCCTCTCCTCTCCCTCTCCTCTCCCTCTTTTCTCTCTCTCTCCTCTCCCTCTCCTCTCCCTCTCTCCTCTCTCCTCTCTCTCACCTCCCTCTCTCCTCTCCCTCTCCTCTCTCCTCTCCCTCTTTTCTCTCTCCTCCCTCTCTCCTCTAGTAGAATCATATCTGGCTGGGGTCAGATCCTCTCCCTCTCCTCTCCCTCTACTCTCCCTCTCCTCTCCCTCTCTCCTCTCTCCTCTCTCTCACCTCCCTCTCTCCTCTCTCCTCTCCCTCTCCTCTCCTCTCCCTCTCTCCTCTCTCCTCTCTCTCACCTCCCTCTCTCCTC
>NC_137688.1:86110990-86113490 GCF_963989245.1 Nansenia antarctica
CTTAGGTCTTCTTAGAACATTCTGAGAACATTCTTAGGTTCCACTGTAGAAGTCTCCGTCGGCCTGCCTACCAGCCTGTTTGTGATTGGCTGAGTGCTTTATTTTCTTTTTTAATGATGTTCCATTTTGGCTTTTCATGTTTCCCATTGTTTCTGATTTTTCCAATAATGGCTTCCTCGTTCTTGACTTTCATTGCCACCTCCTCTCACTGGTCTCTTCCTCTTGGTTGACAGACACCAATAGCAGACTCCCAAAGGCAAAACACAAACGCTAGAATCAATACTAGACTTTGACAGTTTTCTTAAGCCCGTACAAATGATAGTGACAGAACACACCTGACTTACTAGAAACACCTAGCAATTGTCCCATTACTTTTGACACGTTTGAAACAGATTCCTTCCCACTAGTTTCAAGAACACATTTTTTCACTGACATTTTCCACAATAAAAACACAATTACTATCAACGCCTGGCTGCCACACCCTGGGTTAGGGTTAGGCCCTGTGGGTATCTTATCTGGAGAACACGTGTCCCACCTCGCCTCTGCCAGAGAGGGGTTACTTTCATGTATCGTAACGTTGGATATATGTAATCTGTGATGTCTATGTTGTAGCATAACCTCTTGTTTTATTCTGACTGGGTATAGCCTATCTATGGGAACCAAGTCATTTTTCGTAGTTTATTTTGCAAGCGACAAGCCCTCTTTCTCGAGGAGACGAGAAGGAACTTTTCAACTCCATAACCCATAATCCTTAGTTGTGACAGCAACACGTCACTTTTGTTTTTTTGGGGTCCTTCTCGTCGTGTTGATATGTGAAAAAACTATAGCTACAAGCTACATGGCTTTCTTTATGAGGAAACGAGAAGGAACTTTTCAACTCCATTACCTCTCCACTGGCCTCTCCTCTGCCCTCTCCTCTGTCCTCTCCTCTGCCCTCTCCTCTCTCCTCTCCTCTGCCCTCTCCTCTGTCCTCTCCTCTGTCCTCTCCTCTGCCCTCTCCTCTGTCCTCTCCTCTGCCCTCTCCTCTCCTCTCTCCTCTCCTCTGTCCTCTCCACTGGCCTCTCCTCTGTCCTCTCCTCTGTCCTCTCCTCTGCCCTCTCCTCTCTCCTCTCCTCTGCCCTCTCCTCTGTCCTCTCCTCTGTCCTCTCCTCTGCCCTCTCCTCTGTCCTCTCCTCTGCCCTCTCCTCTGTCCTCTCCTCTGTCCTCTCCTCTGCCCTCTCCTCTGTCCTCTCCTCTGCCCTCTCCTCTCTCCTCTCCTCTGCCCTCTCCTCTGTCCTCTCCTCTGTCCTCTCCTCTGCCCTCTCCTCTGTCCTCTCCTCTGCCCTCTCCTCTGTCCTCTCCTCTGTCCTCTCCTCTGCCCTCTCCTCTGTCCTCTCCTCTGCCCTCTCCTCTGCCCTCTCCTCTGTCCTCTCCTCTGTCCTCTCCTCTGTCCTCTCCTCTGCCCTCTCCTCTGTCCTCTCCTCTGCCCTCTCCTCTGTCCTCTCCTCTGCCCTCTCCTCTGTCCTCTCCTCTGTCCTCTCCTCTGCCCTCTCCTCTGTCCTCTCCTCTCTCCTCTCCTCTCCTCTGTCCTCTCCTCTGCCCTCTCCTCTGTCCTCTCCTCTGTCCTCTCCTCTGTCCTCTCCTCTCTCCTCTCCTCTCCTCTGTCCTCTCCTCTGCCCTCTCCTCTGTCCTCTCCTCTGCCCTCTCCTCTCTCCTCTCCTCTGTCCTCTCCTCTGCCCTCTCCTCTGTCCTCTCCTCTCTCCTCTCCTCTGTCCTCTCCTCTGCCCTCTCCTCTGTCCTCTCCTCTCTCCTCTCCTCTGCCCTCTCCTCTGTCCTCTCCTCTGCCCTCTCCTCTCTCCTCTCCTCTCCTCTGTCCTCTCCTCTGGCCTCTCCTCTGTCCTCTCCTCTGCCCTCTCCTCTGCCCTCTCCTCTGTCCTCTCCTCTGCCCTCTCCTCTGCCCTCTCCTCTGCCCTCTCCTCTCCTCTCTCCTCTCCTCTCTCCTCTGCCCTCTCCTCTCCTCTCTCCTCTCCTCTGCCCTCTCCTCTGCCCTCTCCACTGCCCTCTCCACTGGCCTTAGTAGCGGGGTGCAACATACTAACAGCCGTGCCTTTTTACCAACTAAAAGAGCCGCCTCGGGTGAAAGAGCCGCCTCGGGTGAAAGAGCCGCCTCGGGTGAAAGAGCCGCCCCTCTTTTTCAATGCTAAGCTGCTATTTACACACAACGACCACTAGTTGGCCGCTTGTAAATTAGCCTGCTTCCTACACAGAAAAACTACAAAATAGCTTTATACTAGCTTATCCTGGTGTGATTTTGAAAATGTAAGGGTACTGGGTGGTAGAACGCACATATCTAGGACAAGTCATGAAAGTAGGGTCCTGAAATTTGATCGAGTGCAATGATATAAACATTTATTTCACTCACGGCTGATTAAGTGTTAATATCCTAGTGCTTGCCTACAGGGCAACTAACGGAACACCAACAGTTCCTCCATAACTCTACGCTCTATCTCTTTACCCCAGC
>NC_137688.1:86118490-86138490 GCF_963989245.1 Nansenia antarctica
CCCTAAGAACGTTAGGGGTACGATGTCACGCCAGAAGCCTACATGCTTGCACTGTTCAATAAAATGTTATACATCTAGACATTGTGGTATTTCTTTATATACGTATCCCAGCCTGCCTATTGTTTCTCAATAAACAGTTATGTTCTCCTCATTGACATACTCCCGAGTCCGATTAAGTATGATTTGACAGGCAGCTAAACGAAATGCCTTCCCAACCAGCGAGACCTGGTTATAGAAATGACATTGTTTTATTGATAAAAAAAAGGGTAAAACTGGAAAGAGAAAATAGAAAACTCACATTAATCCCAAACAATTTAACAAACTTCAGTTAACGTAATGTGGAGTCTGTTCATTGATCGATGCTGTCTGTTCAGTTCCCAGTGAGGCGCCCGTTCAGCGCTGGACATAATGGCATAGCGCGCATGCGAATCATGTTATATTATTATATATTATATAGCTCGCATCTAATCGTATCGGATGAGAAATAGACATTAAATGGCATATATAGGCCGCTACACAACAGTAATCACCGCGACAAACAGCTATATTAGTTTTTTTTTTTTTTTTCTTTTTTTTTTTTTATATTTTAATATGATGACCGGAATATATCACGTTTGTCCGGTAAATCGAAATCTTCCCGGACACGATGTCCGGCGGCAATTTTTTCTAACGGAAACCCTGGTGCTAGTCATGGGTGTGTGTGTGTGTGTGTGTGTGTGTGTGTGTGTGTGTGTGTGTGTGTGTGTGTGTGTGTGTGTGTGTGTGTGTGTGTGTGTGTGTGTGTGTGTGTGTGTGTGTGTGTGTGTGTGTGTGTGTGTGTGTGTGTGTGTGTGTGTGTGAGTGAGTGAGTGAGTGAGTGTGTGTGTGTGTGTGTGTGTGTGAGCGAGCGCGCGCGCGCGTGCGTGCGTGCGTGCGTGCGTGCGTGCGTGACTGACTGACTGACTGAGTGACTGAGTGAGTGATCTGGTGTGCCTGCCTTTCTGATAGTGCTAAGATATTATAACGGACCGAGCATGTATGTGTTTGTGCATGTGTGTGTGTGTGCGTGTGCGTTCATGAGTAATAACCCCTGTCTCCACACAAGGACCGATGTGGTTTCCCGCTTGACAGAGAAGAATGGGGTAATGAAGTCCTCTAGGTTTCCTTTACTTTGACAGGGGGGGGGCGGGGGGGGGCGAAAAAGAAAAGAGAAAAAAAAAACGAGGCGTAGAAGTGAATAAACGACATGAGAGCAGAGAGCAGGAAATGCCAGAGCAGCGCCGCTGATTGCACTGGCTTGTGGGAGAGAAATGCTGACCTCAGCCGTTCTGGCCAGCTGTTCATTACCAGGCCTGCCGCTAATTAAGCCAGGATGAGGTCATGTTGCCTGAGTCATTGATTCCACTTCCTGTTTGAGGGGAAAAATAGCCAGAAATGTCACGGCACCTGAATGTTACAGGATGATAAATGTGCTCCGGGTGGCGCAGGGACTGAAATCAACATGTCGCGGGGATGAGATATCGGGTTGGTCAGCAGTAAAGTGGGTTTTCATAATGTACACACATTAAATATGGTGGTGGTAGAACGCCAACGGTATGGTGTACGGGGGTAAAGAGGTTTATATACTGTACATGTTTGTTCAGAACTCCAAATGAAAGTGTAATTTCTGTCTGTTGTAGAGAACTAATAACGTAATGTATCCTTAATAATAATAATAATAATAATAATAATAATAATACATTAGACATATATAGCGCTTTTTAAGACACTCAAAGACGCTTTACAAACTGAAAAGATCGAGTAGTAATAACAAAAATAAATAAAAGAAAGTATAATTAAGGTAGTGCTGGAGACACATGGGAAGGGGAGGGGGAGAGGGTTAACTGGTGAAGGCGAGCTTGAAGAGGTGGGTTTTGAGGGCCTGTTTAAATGTTGGGAGGGTGTTGGCCTGTCTGATGTGGTTGGGGAGGGCGTTCCAGAGGGACGGGGCTGCGGCTGAAAAGGCCCTATCTACCTTATGTAATACAAAACAACCAGAAAACTGTGTGTGGACCCACAAAATCTGTGCAATGAATACGATATTTAAAAAGGTATGTAAAAGTCAGTCACAAACGATTCAGAACCAAAACCCAGCCGGTGGACTGCAGTCATAAATCAGACGGACAGCCCTACACAAAGCCTGACACAGAGAGGTGGATTCCTAGACGTGTCCATAACAGCCACTAAGGGCTCCCCGGAGAACGGAGCACTTATTCAACGTGGAGCTCAGCTGAGGTAGACACCTGGGGGAGTGGGAGGCACCGGCTCCTGTGACCTACTTCCTCACAGCGTCTCCTTACTAAAAAATCAACCATTTTGTGGAACAAAGTGTTCGCAATCCATTCTATCTGGCTTTCTAACCAAAACGTCCAAATACTTCCATCAGTTGTTTGTATCGTGACTGTTGTTGAGAATGTTGTCAGCAGAGGTAAATGGTAAACGGACTGCACTTATATAGTGCCTTTATCCAAAGCGCTTTACAACGGCCTCTCATTCACCCATTCACACACACATTCACACACCAATGGCGGCCAAGCTACCGTGCAAGGCGCTGGCCGGCCCGCTCACTGGGAGCAATTTGGGATTCAGTGTCTTGCCCAAGGACACTTCGACATGTGGCCAGCCGGGGCTCGAACCGCCGATCTGCCGACCTTGCGATCATTAGACGGCGGCTCTACCTCCTGCGCCACAGCCGCCCCGGAATATACGTATGCATTATGTCCTATACAAATTGGTCATGCAGTAACATTTGCCATAAATGAGATCAAAATGGAGAGTCTGGGTTTGAGCCTGAACAGTGGGTCACTCACTTCTGGTGGTATCGCGTCCAGACCGGCGCAGTTTTCGTTGCATTTGTCGTAGACCAGGCGCAGTTTGCGAAAGAGCACTGAGAGCATGCGCAGGTGCTCCTGCAGTTTGCTCAGCCTGTCCTGGTGGGTGTTGGGATGGTACGTCACTCCGTTAGGCAGCTGGGTGGGACGACATAGGGAAACGGTCTGTTACGTTACACTCGACTGATGTAATAACATTGTAATAACAACTGTTAAGAAACATTTACATGACAAAGTGTGTTGGTGTCTATAACCTGTCTCTACAATGTCAGTTCACATTGACAGGTGTGATTATCTCGGCAAAGGAGAAGTGCTCACTAACACAGATTTAAACAAATTTGTGAACTTTTGGATATAGAAAAAGTGTTAGATGTTTGATTTCAACTCGTGAAAAATTGGAGCAAACACAAAAGTGTTGCGTTTATATTTTTTGTTCAGTGTATTTAGCAATTTAAACATGTCAGCTGTGCACGTTTGTTTCCTGAGGGTTAGCTGACAACCCCACGGACAGATGACAGATAGTGTAATGGGGGAGTGGTTGGAGGTGGAGTTAACCAGCGATTGTTCCAACCCATTACCTGCCTGTGAAAAGTGTGAAAACTTTGAGGGCGATTTTCTGCTAGTTGACTTGAGTGGTACCAACATTCAAATAAGCACATCTTCTTCAACTATTTTCAGATGTCACATGATACATCATTTGAAATCTTACAATCTGCACATTCATAATCTGTAAAAAACTGAAAAATTACCAAAACATCAGACCCAGTCACATACTGTTTTCAAGAACTAACCTGTTGCTAAATCCTAATTTCTCTCACAAGCTTCTGTTTTGAAATGTGAAGTTTGCTAATTGTTTTAGGGGTGGCATTATTGGCACTGGTGATCCTCATAATAAAACATCCAATATGCATGTGACAATGGACAAATCCACGAGCATTTTTTCAGCAGAACTTTACAAAGACTGCAGCTGACAGCAACTTGTCCACCTCCCGTCACCTCCCTGTCCCCACTCACTGCATTCCTTAAGCGAGTTAATGACAGTGTTGCAATCTCTGTCTTTGACATTCAACAACACATCTCTAAAGTCAGCCAACATTTTTTTACAAGTAAGTGAATCATCTATCCACCAGTCATAGCAGGAAAAAAGTAATCTATGCTCAGGGCAGCTGTTGGCCAGCTGTTGTGAAACCATTGCTGAAGAAATCAGATTTAGATCAAATTTACTCGAAAAGTGATCCTGGAAGTTTTCAGGTCTAATCATAACACAGAGATTGCTATCGTTAAAAGTGTCAGTGATGTCAGACTAAACACTGATGCTAATAAGGTCTCTGTTCTCGTTCTCTTGGATTTAAGTGGCACAATTGATCACAAGATCTTTATCAATCGTCTTCAAAACTGGGTTAGCCGCTCTGATTGGCACCCTAAGCTGGTTACGTACATACAGATTTTGGAATAAAATTAAGAGACCACTCCAGATTGTTCTTAAATCAGCATTTCTACATACTGTATGGCAGCCATTCCATTCCAGTGTCTGTTGAATTCCAACACAGGCACACCTCACGGGGAATGAAGACAATTATGAATGCACGGATAACATTTTTGTTGATGGGGGGGGGGGGGCAATGATGCATGTGTAAGTAGCAGCGGCCCTAACCGTAACACCTGCATAATTATTCTGGTTGCTTACCAACAGGTTGCTTACCGTGACTGTGTCCTCCGCACTGTCTAGAATTGTACCTAGCTGCATGAAGCCGAAAGTTTTCAACAGCAGCGGAGTTTAGCAGACAGGAAGATAAGTTAGCGCGCGCATCATGCCACGTGGATGACCTATTTTGAGGTAAAAAACGGCTAATTTAGCAGAAAGGTGACAAGTTTGCACCCCCGAGAACTTACTTCAATCCTTTTTACTCGTGTTTAAAGCACTAAATGGCCTGGGACCAGCCTACCTTACTGATTCGCTGACAACTTATACGCCCTCAAGAGCACTCAGGAGCTCTGCTGCTGGCTTATTGGAGGTTACCACCAGAACCCCAAATAAAGTTGGTGATGCAGCATTTATTAATTATGCCCCTAAACTGTGGAATGTGTTACCTCAACAAATCAAGCAGGCAAGTTCAGTAAACATCTTTAAGCACCACTTAAAAAAATCTCTTGTAGCTTTTAATTAGCATTTTATCCATGTGTGGTTGAATTTGGTTGAATTCAGCTCAATCCAACCACGATTGTGCCCTCTGGTGGACAAGACGAGCAACAGGAAATCCTCAGTGGCGACCCACTCTACCAAAACAGAAGGTGGAGCCACTGAACATCTCTAAAAACATCCAGCTGAGGTCGAACACTCAACCGAACACTCATTGTCCTGAATATTTGAACATATTATGTGACACCAGACAGTGTTTTCATCAACCCGTTGCCTAATACATTTTTCAGGTTTTTTTACATATTCTGAAACAGATTGTAAGCTTTCAAATGAATGATGTGTCATACATTGAAATCGGAAAAAAAAATAAGACGACAGGCGTATTTGAATGTTGGTGCACCTCAGACACAGAATCGGGAGAAAAGTGACTCTAATGAAACCACAGCAACAAACACTGCTAACAGCTAGCGCTAACAATGGCACATCGCTACGAACGTCTAACTGCATTTTTATAACATTACAACATGCTGAGAGAACATTGACATGCTAAAAATACATAACTACACATAATTAGATGATCACACAGTCCTTGCTTTCGACCACGTCCCAAAACTAAAGTAGGCTATGTTTGCAAGTAAAGTCTCCCTTACTACCAGCCTCCGGAAAACGAGAACAGTAAATCCAATCCACAAATTATAAGTATTTAGTGATCGTTAAACTGTTGTTTATTATATAGAGTGGATACTTTAAAGCTTCAAGCTGCGTGTCATGAAAAAAAAACGAAAACCAGATATTTTACTTTAATTTTCGAGTATTTCGAGTCTGCGAGTGGTTTAGCCCTAGATAGACTGGCTTGCGTCACATATTTGGAAGTGTGTATGTTTGATTAAAACTACATGACATGGCTACTAGTAAGCAGGGTTCCCACACCTTCTGACAAACATCAAATTCAAGCACCTTTCAAGGACTTTCAAGACTCAATTCCCTCACATTCAAGGACCCAACACGGCATAGTTTGAGACAGATTCAGATGAGAATTGATATAATAGGAGCTATCCGCTCATAGACAACAATTAAAAAGAGAGGCTTGAATGTGTGAACACTGGATGGTCTCTTGCCTTCTCGACCACAGCACAGCAAAACAATATAGCCTATTGTGTGAAATATGTGTAAAGAGACTTATTTACTAGTTGACGAGCTAAGTAAAACATTTTGTTTAGAGAGAGAGGGGAATTCAAGCAAGGGATAAGGGTAAGGAATCTGACTGTAAACCAACAAAGGTTAAAGGCTGTTAGTGGACCACCTGATGTTCGTCTTGACCAGATAATGAGTTTTTATTATGTTTTCTCAATATTCTTTGACTCTTTAATAATATGAATGTCTTAATGTTGTGTTCATTATTGATAGGATGCGTTTTTCATTGTGCACTTGTAAACTTTGAATACTCTGTGTGAACTCAATCTGTAATCATAATCAAGACGTGACATCTGAACTGTTGACACTCAGCTAGACACTGGTCCACCCTCTCTGTCTCATGCTCTGCCATCTACCTTGCAGCATGTAACTTGACTGGTGACCAGTATAGAACATGGGTCAATACAATAGGTAATCTCCTTGTGGAGAGGAGTTAGACAGTTGGGAGGACCCTTCCGGAAGGGTCAAGGTAGACTCAACGGAGCCTTGTCAATGGTTATGATTTGTATGTTTGCTTTAGGGATGCTCCGATTTATCGGCCACCGATTTAAATCGGCCGATTTCACTCCAAATGACTCGATCGGTGATCGGCAAAAATGGCCGATCGCAAAAACCGATTTTTTTTTTTTTTTTTTTCTGTTAGGGCTTCAGGCCCTAACTGGGTGATAGGCCAGACCTTTACTATGCCATAAAAATGGGTCTGCGTTTGCTTGGTGCCTAATGGATCAAAACTTTTGTCTAAAAAGCAAAAAATATTTAGGCTATCCAGTCAGTTATGTATTTTTTTAAAAATCGGTATCGGTATCGGTATCGGTTGATCTTGAGGAAACAAATCGGTGATCGGTATCGGCCCCAAAAATCCAGATCGGAGCATCCCTAGTTTGCTTGATCATCAACTATTGCCTATAAGAGACACTGTGACACAACATATTGGTGTGCGTTCTGTCTCCCTGTGACTGAGCACACCCGACGTCGTAATAAACTTGTATCTTAATTGTCTACCGTGAGATAGTCTTTAATTATTTTGGGTACCAACTAGGGCTGTTACGATTAGTCGACGTCGCCTATCACAGCAGTACGTCTGCAATGAACGAGCACCTCAAGCGAAAGCATCCTGGAGCTCTTTGTGAAGACAGCCACAAGATAGCACCACCGTAAGTCACCATTGTATTTCTGTTCACTTTTCCGGCCGTGTATGAGTGAAAAATGGATAGCTACTAGCTAATGTTACACAAGCAATGTAGCTCACCACAGTTTGTATGTCTTGTCTTCTGGTGTTAGTAACGTTAGCTATGTAGCTGGCTAGCTACGGTAGCCTATTGTCATTGTGGTGCGAGCACCTACTGTATGTTATCTAGCTCGTAGCTCGCATGCTACGTTAGCATCAATTTAGCTAATCATAACATAGCAGCGAGAGTAACGTTAGCTAGCTATGTAGCTACTAGCTAGCTATGTGTTGTGGTGATGGACAGACTTCTAAATGGCCATGTTGGCATTCAAGTTGGCTAAACATAGCAGTGAGGTGGAAATTAAGGGGCCGACACATTCTTTAAAAAAAAAAAATCCGAACAGTAAAAAAATATATCGTTAAATTAGTCGCTAGACTAATCGACTAATCGACAAAATAATCGCTAGATTAATCGTTAGAAAAATTGTCGTTTATATATCTCGGCCACCACCCATCATCAGGAAACCATCATATAAATTATAATCATTACTCATTATTCATAATCATTTACTGTTGTTGTTTTTTGTGTTCTTGTTTCTAATCTGTTCATTGTTCTTTCTTTTGCGCTGTATTGTACTTTGAGCTGCCTTCTTATGTATGAAAGGCTTATTATTATTGTTGTTGTTATTGTTGTTAATAATCATAATCATAATCATAATAATAATACAACCGTGGAGAAACTGAGGTATATTCATTCACAAAAACTATCGAGATGTGTTTACGTGTGTGTGTGTGTGTGTGTGTGTGTGTGTCCAAAAAAAACAAACACTAATTCTCCCACCAAACACAAAGAGGGATGAGGAAGCCACCGCAAACTGCAAATGAACTGCTAATAGAATATTTCAACCAATTATAAAACAACAGGAAACAAAGCAAGACGGCGTCTTCAGGGTATTTACAGTATCATGCCTAGACTAGACAACTACTTTAAAATCTAACTGAACACCGTCACTCAGTCACGCACATGCAGTTGTGTACAGTACACCTCGGCTCACCTGCATGTTTCTCAATAGCTGGAAGATCTCCATGGTGCGTAAGACAATATCCTGTACCGTCTCCTGGCCGATACGACAGAGGGATGACGTGTTGACATCGCGGGCCGCCTGCGCTTGCTGCTGCCCGGCGAAGGGGGAGGACGTCATACAGCCGGTTGCTATGGGAGGGGTGGTCATGGAGACGGAAGAAGACCTGTAGGCGCAGTGTGAGTTAATCTAACTGCACGGTAAACTGGCATACTACCGTCCTCAGCATGCCTAATCATTATGATATTGAAAGGAGGATGAAATATGGGAGGATGGGGTGGTGGGAGAGAAGGGGGGAGCAGAGAGAGAGAGAGAGTTAATTCCATGTTTTATTGACACAACAATATGATGTGTAGATGGACAATAATGACAATAAAGTTATCTCACATACTAATGATCTAATTCGTTCACCAATAATGAGTTGACTTGTTCTATTCTATCCAATCAGATGTTTTGTCTGTCTCTGTAGCTGAGAGAGACTGATATGAATGAATGAATGGTCTTTATTGTCATTGATATAGTTCAGGTACCAAACAACGAAATTTGGGAGGGGGGGCTCCCCTGGTGTTAGGAAAAAAAAACTAAAAAAACAAGAAGGGAAAGGAGCTGGTTTACATAAATAAAGGCTATATACACTAGTATCCACTATACTATACTATACAAATAAAACACTGTGCTGTACTCTATGCTATGCTATAAATATCCTAACATTTCCTATCTCTGAACCTTATGTACACGAGGGTTGTCATATTGCACATAGTATTATTGCACATTCATTTAAAGTGTCGCAGTTTGCAGGTTTGAGATGTTCACAGTTGTGTTTCAGTATTACACTTATGATTACAATGCAACGTTAGTAATGACCTCCTCCTAGTACACGTGTAGCACTAGACCAGACAGTTCTTTAACATTCAGCCTGACATCGGTCATTGTTTGACACATTGCACTGTTATTATTGCACATTAATATCACTATTTATCTATATACAGTAAAGGTGCATAGCGGCTTATGTTAACTATAATGGCAAACAGCAAAGACAGTTTTGGTATTAATTTAACTTCGCTTTCGCCATATAAAAGCAAATGTTCGCATCGCTCTCACGCTTGTCCGTACCGTAACATACTTAGTAAAGTGGCAGATTACCTGTGTAGTATTAATATTTACCTGTGTGTGTTAATAGATGTTATTTGTTGACATGTGTCAATTCCTCTTTCTTCCAGGATATCAGCTCAGCTGTGTGAAACATCGCGAGATCCTGGCTTACCGTAAAGGGGGGGCTGTGAGCGCCTGTGAAAATCTGTATGTTATTGTGGCAGTTTGTTTGATGCTCCGAAATGTCATTGATTCCCAGTCCATTATCACCGCTTCTGATATACAATAAATCACTCACACTACCTTAGTACACGATATGCAATCGGTAGAGACAGTGAACCTCTCTTTCAAATAGGTGTTTCTCTGAATGACGTGCTATTCTGGATGTTACGGTACATCAAAGCGCCACATTGGTAGTGTGATTTAGACAGATGAAGGCATCTGATGGTAATTCAACACAACCATACTACAGTAGGTACTAGTAATGTATAAAGTAAAAAATAAGATGCTTCCAGACTGTATCCAGAGACTTCAAGATTTCAAGTTAGACAGAGTAATTATGAACTCAGAGGAATATGTATGTTTATGAAAACAAAGATTAGAACAAATGCAAAGCAAAGATGTATAACAGTTAAAGGAGTAAACTTATGGAATACTTTTGAAAAGGAAATGAAAATGTGTAGTAAAAGGATTCAAAAAATTATTTTAAAATAAGATGATTAACAAGTATAAAACAGAGGTTTAAATATAGTTTTTGTTTGGTATTTTTGAACTTTTGTTGACATGCGTAAGTGAAATTTTGTTTGTAAAAGTTTCAATGTTTTGATTATGCATTCATGGGGGAAAAACAACAACAACAACAACAACAACATGCATGTAACAAGGGTAGGCGCAATAAGCCATGGCTTCAGCCTACACCTTTTTGGTCCTGGTGTTATGCATTGTGACTGTGTAAATGTTTTATATCTGTATTGTGAATTGTATAGGGGACCAAAATAAACATTCTCAACTCAACTCAACTCAACTCTCCGAATGAAAAACACCAGTTTGAATCATTTTAATTTAAATCTCTGTAAAGAGAGTACCAATGTCTGATTCCATCCCTTAAACATACATTACTGGCATATTGGCTTGCTTTTTTTTTTTTTTTTTGGAGCTATCTTTATTGAAATTAAAATATCAAATCCAGGGGTGTCTGAAATAGATACTCACCCTGCGCTCCCTGCCGTTCTAAATGGCTCCTCTGAATGACAGAGGAAAAAGAGGGCTTTGTTAAGAGAATTAAAGCCTTCGCCTCCAGGCGTTTCGTGAAGCTGAAATTAGATTAGAATGCCTATTACTTAATTTCCATTATACATTCACATTTGCGGTTGGAGGGGACAGGATGGATTTCACTGTGATTGTATCTAGTCTGGAGCTTTTTTAATCTGCTGACACAGCAAAACCACGTCAGTTCACTTGACTGCTCACGGGTCCTGTTTGACCTTAATAATAATTTACGTTCAGCCTGTTTCAGGGACTGGGGGGGCTAGGTTCAGCCTGTTTCAGGGACTGGGGGGGCTAGGTTCAGCTTTGCTCCAGGGGGCCTTTCCAAAGTCTACTCAGCAGCGCAGAGCTCCCATTTCAAAAACACAAGTGTGTCTTCAAGTTTTGAAGAGAGGATTAAAGATATAGGAAGATATAGGCTTAGTGGGCAGGGGAGTGTGTCTTTTTGATGTAAGAGAGGATATGATTGCTTGGTGCTGGTGTACACTGGGCCCCACCGCCTCATGCTGGGCATTCCTGTGTGAATTACAACGCTGCAGTGACTGTTAGAGAGAGCAGCAGCCGTGGGATAAAGGAGCTTAGCTCTTGTGTGTGTGTGTGTGTGTGTGTGTGTGTGTGTGTGTGTGTGTGTGTGTGCTGCTTGCATGTGAGCAGAGTAGAGCAGGGTGCAAAGAGGATGGGGTGCACACGGGTCTGAGGGAGGCCTACTGCCTGAGGTCAGCCAGAGGAAACAGTCAGTCAGTCAGGGATGTGAGACACACACACACACACACACACACACACACACACACAGTGCACTGATCTGCTGAGTCATGTTCACCGGGTGCAAAGCAATATGGGATATAGTCTGGTTAAAAAGTCCCCAAGTAGGGTATTAATGTAATTTTTCAGATTATGAAAAGTGCAGATTGTAAGCTTTCAAATTACATTGAAATCTGAAAATAGAATATAAATAATTCTAATAAAAAGAAGATGTGCTTATTTGAATGTTGGTCCACCTCAAACCAAATAGTGGAGAAACGCGCTCTGAATCAAAACACACACAAAACTGCGGCTAGTAAGCTAGTGCTAAAAAATAAAAATGGCTACTGCATGTTTAGCACAACACAACATGCTGATAGAACATCGACATGCTAAAAACACATAACTAGACTTAATTAGATGATCACACGGTCCTTGCTTTTGAACACGTCCTAAAATGTTTACAAGCCATGTGTCACTTACCCAGTAGCCTGGGCAGACTATACAGTGAATCCAATTCACAAATTATCAGTATTTAGTGATTTTAAAACTGTTGTTTGTTATATCGAGTGAGCTCTTCAAAACTTCAAAACATGCGTTTTTCTTTTTTCACCAGACCATGTCACAAATAGCAGTGCACTGACATTGAACTTTCCACAAGGTACAGGTAGTGCCTGTTATCAGTGACCAATGAGCATGGTAGCACTAAGGACCTCACATTTAACTCAGGGTTCCCACACCTTCTGAAACATCAAATTCAAGCACCTTTCAAGCACCTTTCAAGGACTCAGCATAGTTTGAGACAGAACTAGATGACGAGCTAAGTAAAGTTTTGGGGGGTTTTTGAGAGAGAGAGAGAGAGAGAGAGAGAGAGAGAGAGAGAGAGAGAGAGAGAGAGAGAGAGAGAGAGAGAGAGAGAGAGGGGAATTCAAGCACTTTCAATGACCCATGTCTATTTTCAAAAACTTTTAAAACCTTGATTTCTTTTTCTCAAATTCCCAAACTTTCAAGGATTTCAAAGACCCGTGGGAACCCTGTTAACTGTATAGAGAGGGCCAGACCAGACAAATGTGAAAGCTGTTTAAGTCTGTAACACGACATGACACTTGGGACCTTTGACAGCTCCCATATTCTTTAATTGTCCCAGCAGCAGCAGACAGGCTGAAGGTGGACAAGGGGACAGAGAAACTGATATTAAAAGGATTTACATGCCATGTCAGGGACACAATGGATCCACTGTAAGTGGTCTGTTGCCGAGCAACTTTTTTTTTTAGGAGCTCATGTGAGATTTATTTTTTACTAGTGGCTCCTCATCCTACGGACAGTAAATCATTGGATCTATTCATTCAATATCAAATGTATTGATATCACTTGCCATTTTCAAAAATAAACTTCAGCAGATCATAGTTGACTGTTGTTCCTGCTGATTGCCCCCCCCCCCCCCCCCACATACACACACGCACACACACACACGCGCACACACACACTCACACCCCGCTCTCTTTCCACACATAGGTTAGTTGATTTTGTTTCTACTTGTTTTTATTTATTTATCTTCACTGTCTTTGCCGTTCTCATGTATTGTATGTATTGTTCTGTGTCGACCCTGAGTATTTCTGTTTATATGTTTGTTTTTATTCTTGCCGGGGCCTCTTGGCCAGATCATCATTGACATTTAGAATTTGTTCTCAATTGATTTTACCTGGTTAAATAAAGGTCAAATAAATAAAATTGCATTATGTTATTATAACACTTCTAGGCACCGTGGAGGAGAACACACTGACGGTAAGCAACCTGTTTTTCGAAGTAATTATGCAGGTGGTAATGGTTAGCTTGCAAGGCCGGTGGCAGCTATGGGCAGGGGTGGGCCCATCAAATACTCCTTTAATAGCAGTGCACTGACATTGAACTGTCCCCAAGGTACATTTGGCAGTGTCTTTTATCAGTGACCAATGAGCATGGTAGCACTAAGGACCTCACATTTAACTGTATAGAGACAAATGTGAAAGCTGTTTAAGTCTGTAACAAGACATGACACTTGGGACCTGAGCCATCGCATTGACAGCGCCCCTATTCTCTAATTGTCCCGGCTGCAGCAGACCGGCTGAAGGTGGACAAGGGGACAGAGAAACTGATATTAAAAGGATCTACATGCCATGTCAGGGAGACAATGGATCCACTGTAAGTCTGTTGCCGAGCAACCTTTTTTTTAGGAGCTCATGTGAGAGTTATTTTTACTAGTGGATCCTTATCCTACGGACAGTAAATTATTGGATCTATTTCGTTCACTCGTCTCAGTGCAATTTTATTTTGACCTATAGCAATTTATACTAAGAGTAGCTTTACCTTCTATAGCCCATCCAATGAGGAAGACCTACGTGTAACCCGACTGCGGCTGGCATAAATCAAGCAGCCTATAGGGCTGTTCAATACTGCACTTAGCTTTTAGGAATAGTTTCCTTCAGCCTATAGGGCTAAGGAACTTCTCACACTTACATTTACATTTACATTTTGGGCATTTAGCAGACGCCTTATTCCAAAGCAACTTACAATCAATACATTTGAATGCTAAGCATGTCAATCATCAGTCCACCATTCGTGGCAGGAAGAGTAATCTAGCTCAGGCTCGGGGCCACTGATAGAAGGAGAAACCTTTTTCTACCACCTTCTTCTAAAACTTGACTGATTTTTATTTTATTTTATTTTTGGGGGGAATACTGGAGGAACAGAGAAACAGTACAAAGGGGGACGATAGAAGTTCTTAGGGACACAGTAGAGGGGAAAGCGGACGTCTTTAGGAGACGTAGTGCTGAGGGCAGAAGATGTCTCAGGAGGAGCAGTTAAGGTGTAACCTGAAGAGATGGGTCTTCACACTTGCACATTCTAAAATGGCTAGCACTGACCTGAGCCCAGGGCTAGCTGGCCCTGTTCTGGAGTGGATTAGCAGTTAGCACACACCTTCCAGGGTAAAGGCTTCATACCTCAAGTACACATGTCCCGCTGAAGATATTGCCCAATAGCGGACTTCTGTGGACATCTAGGGTTGCCCTCTTTATTTATATTTATTCATATAAAAAGTTACGCCACGGAATTCTTCTTTAAAATATAGGCTCATGAGTATCACTACTTCAATAGAAATATACAATGGGGCAGTAATATTTGGATAAAGCACACAATCCGTAGTCTTGTAAATCCTCACTTCTTTGGCAGTGTTTGCATAAAGGCACTGGGACTGTACACAGGTATAGTCTTGTGTAGAATGAACCACACTGCTAAGAAACAAATCACAAATACTGTCTATTTGTACATTTACATTGTTGGCATTTAGCCGACACCTTGATCCAAAGCGACTTACAACAAATACATTTGTCTAAGTGAATCATCTATCCATCAGTCATCGCAAGAAAAAGTAATCTATGCTCTATGGCAGTCAAAATGCTAGAAGAAGGAAGATTTTGGATTTTATATCATATTTATATATATATATATATATATATATATATATATATATACAGTATATTATTTACAGTACAGAAACTCTACAGGGTGGTAGACATCCCGTAGATCAAATGTCTGTTACAGATCAGCCAAAAGACTGTGTTCCTTGGCCTTGTTCCTTTCAGGGGCTTTGACGTAGGGAGTGTCCCTAAGAAGCAGCCTACATCTTGGGGTCCTTGCACAGGTCACACCCAGGCTTCTGGTCGGCCTGCTGCTCCAGCTGGATGGTGACTGAGTGGAAGCTGTAGGAGGTGAAGCAGGCCTGGGTCATCTCTCTCAGGACCTGCTGGGGGTCCACAGAGTCATCTGAGGAGGAAGATGGTCAACTGCTAGTCAGAGGATGAGACACTGGCTGAGTTTGACAGATATATGGGCCGGCTGTGGCGCAGGAGGTAGAGCTGGTTAAAACATAGGCCTGACAGCGGCAGGTTTGAACATCCATTCTTACCTATGGCCACGTGTGCTGACAGTATGGCCTGGTTCATAGTCAGGGCCCAGATATGGAGGTTATGGACGGCCTTCACTCCCTTTACGGCCAGAAGCTGCTCCCTCACCTCGCTGTATTTAACTCCAGCTGGGGTACCTGGGTGGAGACGGTAGGGAGGAAGACAGATGAGGACGAGAGGAAAGAGAATGAGAGAGAAGGAGTTATGGCAAATGTTAAATGAAGAGAGATGGAAATAGTGAGAGTGAGAGGTTCTGTAACGTATGTACCCGATGTGCTACAATTATCAAGACTAAATACAAACATCTTGCAATTAAATAATGGCATTGAATGAAAGGAGAACAGGGTTCCCACACCTTCTGAAACATGAAATTCAAGCACCTTTCAAGGACTTTCAAGACTCAATTCCCTCAATTTCAAGGACCCAACACGACATAGTTTGAGACAGACCTACCGGTAGATGAGAATTTATATAATAGGAACTATCCGCTCACAGACAATAATTAAAAAGAGAGGCTTGAATGTGTGAACACTAGATGGTCTCTTGCCTTCTCTACCACAGCACAGCAAAACAATATATTGTGAAATATGTGTTAAGTTAAGCAATACAGAGACTTATTTACAAGTTGACGAGCTAAGTAAAACATTTTTGAATATTATTTAAAAAATTAGAGAGAGAGAGAGAGAGAGAGAGAGAGAGAGAGAGAGAGAGAGAGAGAGAGAGAGAGAGAGAGAGAGAGAGAGAGAGAGAGAGAGAGAGAGGGGAATTCAAGCACTTTCAATGACCCATGTCTATTTGCAAAAAAAATAAAAATAAATACATGGGTGACAGAACCTTCCATCAGGACCAGCAGAATGTCCCTCATAATGGTGATGGTGGTGGCCAGGACGAAGATGGAGAACAGGAACGTACAGATGGGATCAGCTATCTTATATTCCGGCTAGAGGACACAAGAAAGAGAGAGCAAGGTGATTATGATATCTTAAAGGGACATTTCACACGGACACTAAATTATTGGTTCCCAAGAATAGTGATCTCATGACCGAGTAAACTTCTATGTGTGACTGGTGGAGAGCAGCTACCTTAGTGTCTGCAGACCTGCTACATGTGTACAAACACTAACATCATGTCTCTAACCTACCAACTTAACCCTGGAATAGCCGTGCCTTTTTACCTACTATAAGAGCCCCTCTTTACAATTCTACGCTGCTATTTACACACAACGACCACTAGTTGGCCGCTTGTAAATTAGCCTGCTTCCTACTCTGAAAAACTGCAAAATAGCTTTATATTAGCTTATCCTGATGTGATTTTGAAAATGTAAGGATACTGGGTAGAACGCACATATCTAGGAAAAGTCATAAAAGGAGGGTCCTGAAATTCGATCCAGTGCAACGATATAAAACATGTTCTACTCATTCTACTCAAATGACCCCACCATGGCTGTTCTAGTGTTAAGCTTTGATAGTCGCTACAAGCCCCACCCCCTTTTCCACCCCAGTCGACCTCTGACCTTGAAGAAGATGATGACAGCGCTGACCAGCACAGAGATGCTCTGCAGCAGGTCTCCCAGCACGTGGACGAAGGCCGCTCGCACACTGGCGTTGGCCTGGGACCGCCCCCCCGCCCCCCGACCCTCCGCCCTGTGCTGCTCTACATCGTTGTCTCCATGGACACCGTTGCCAAGGTTGCTGCCATGCGAGTTGTTGCTGTTGTGGCTGTGACCGTGCCCGTCACCCGTCTGGTGGCTGTGACCATGACCATGCCCGTCGTCAGCTTTGTGGCCGTGGCCGTGGGAGCTGAGACCTCCATGACTGTGTCCGTGCCCAGACTGGTGCAAGGTGAGCGCCATTCTGCAACAAAGGCAATTCAGAGAGAGCAAATTTATGTTCCAAACACACTGTAAATGCATGGGTGGATATGTTGACCGTTTATAGGTTAATGGCATATGCACTTGCAACAGTTGATTAAACCGATCCCTGGCCACCAAAACATCCCGTTTCAAAAAGAAAAAATTCCCCTCTGCTATAAGGACTCTCAACACCTGACTCACTGCACTAACCCTGCCAGTTGTACTGCACTTTATAGTTGTAAATATTGATTTTGTCTTGTGCTTTGAGTTGCATTCATGTACGAAAGGCGCTATATAAATAAAGTTTCACTTCACTTGTAGTTATGTGTGTACATTGTCCATTGTGATAGTCATGTGTAATGTGTGTATGTTTGATGTATTTGACACTGCTGTATTGAGTTTTTTCCATCTAAAGGACTAAACTTGTCTGCCCTTTTGAGTAGATAGATAATATGTGGACAGTAATAATAATAATATAGATATGTGGACAGTGGAAAATGATGTAAAACAGCTTGGTCATCGTCAGTTTGTCAGACACAGTTAAAGCTACATTAAGTCAATGCTAGCAATAGACCACAAGTCAGTTCACAGACTGAGCTCAAAGTCAATCCATTTAAATTATCACCCATTATTTGTATGTCGACGTTTTCCATTCATTACAGTAACTTCAGGTGTTGTTCTTAAGTTCTTAAGATGAATTCATTAAAATAGAACGGATAACACATCAATCTTCTTTGCTGTTGGTCAACAAATAGGTTCAGACAGGGTTCCCACGGGTCCTTGAAATCCTTGAAAGTTTGTGAATTTGAGAAAAATAAACCAAGATCTTAAAGGTTTATGAAAATAGACATGGGTCATTGAAAGTGCTTGAATTCCCCTCTCTCTCTCTCTCTCTCTCTCTCTCTCTCTCTCTCTCTCTCTCTCTCTCTCTCTCTCTCTCTCTCTCTCTCTCTCTCTCTCTCTCTAAA
Source organism: Nansenia antarctica (assembly GCF_963989245.1). NCBI lineage: Eukaryota > Metazoa > Chordata > Actinopteri > Argentiniformes > Microstomatidae > Nansenia > Nansenia antarctica. Next base: position 86,136,787 of record NC_137688.1, read on the forward strand.
ATATATATATACATATATTCAAAGCTCGTCAACTAGTAAATAAGTTTCTGTATTGCTTAACTTTACACATATTTCACAATATATTGTTTTGCTGTGCTGTGGTAGAAAAGGCAAGAGACCATCTAGTGTTCACACATTCAAGACTCTCTTTTTAATTGTTGTCTGTGAGCGGATAGCTCCTATTATATAAATTCTCATCTAGATCTGTCTCAAACTATGCCGTGTTGGGTCCTTGAATTTGAGGGAATTGAGTCTTGAAAGTCCTTGAAAGGTGCTTGAAATTTCATGTCTCAGAAGGTGTGGGAACCCTGTTCAGAGTGGGGTGCGTTCGTTTGCTCACATGATGTTAGCCAGTACTGCACAGCCTGAGGTGATGAGCATGATGGTTCCGTCGATGGTGTAGTCGTCGTTGATGACCCGCTCCACGGCCAGGTAGACCAGCACACCTGTCACCAGCCAGATGGTGAAAACGGAGAGGAGGGCACCTAAGATCTCTGGGGGGGAGGGGGGGGGGGCACAGGAGGGGGGGGGGGGCGGAGAGGAGGCACAGGAGGGGGGAGGGGGGGCGGAGAGGGGGCATAGGAGGGGGGAGGGGGAGACAGAGAGGGGGCATAGGAGGGGCGGAGAGAAAGATGACACAATGTTTTAACCTGGGACACTAGGTAAGGTACAGTAGAGGGGTCAAAAAGTATATTATAAAGATTTTGGTGTTTAGTATTATGTAATTTTTTAAAATGTATAGTTTTTTCTACAGAGGGTATATGTATCTTTTTACTCTTTATAAATGCTGTGTTCGCAATTGCATGCTCTCAGAAAATCCAATAAACACAAACAAACAGTAAAAAAATGTAATTAATTAAAAAGCATATAAAGGCTATAGGGGACAACATTACTACAGCGAAGGAGTATAGGAACTGTAATGGGTTTTTAACATGTATTGTATTGTATTGATCTGTCCATTTCCACACAGAGCGTAACAGTAGATTTCCATGGGGAGTTTCTGTGGGATTGTTTTTTTTTTATTTTAAAGCTTGTTTTTTCTGAGAGGGGCAGTCCCACTCATATATTTCATTTTATTGGATAGAGATAGTGAAGGTAGACAGGAAAGTAAGGAGGATTCGAACCCATGCCGACATGGGCATATGTGTGCGCTGTAGACCGCGGTGCTAGACCACTGGACCACCCCAGGCCACTTTCCGTGGGATTGTTGATAGTCTGGCTGTCCTGTTTATGAACACAGAGCCCTGATTCAGGACCATGTGTTCATGGACAGTGATGGAATGCAGACTCGTTATCAATGTTGTGACTATGTTGACAGTATACCCAGTGTACAATGTGGAAGTTTGGTGTCAGTCTGTGAAAGCTTCCCATTGAGGCTTTTGACTGCCCAACTCACAAGTTGTTAAAGACCATTTCTTTAATAAATATTATACTTAGATTTAAAGCAAGTTACTCTGTTGAGTCTCATTAAAATCCACGACAGAACTCGTGAACAATGAGGGTCATGATGAGGAAAACGAATAATAATAATAATAATTTTACTCTTTACGCTTTACAAACTGAAAAGATCGAGTAGTAATAATAATAATAATAATAATAAAATTAAAAAGTATAGGGGCCTAAATAAGGTAGTGCTGGGGACACATGGGAAGGGGAGGGGGAGGAGAGGGTTAACTGGTGAAGGCGAGCTTGAAGAGGTGGGTT
>NC_137688.1:86143490-86150990 GCF_963989245.1 Nansenia antarctica
GGCACCGGTAGGGCACGTCCTCTAATTTTCGCCACTCAAAAGGGCACTTTAGCATGACATTTTTCAACTGTGGGGGCACATGGTCAAGTTTAGACCATTGGAGGGGCACTAATAGGGCACACCCTCTCGTTTTCGCCACTCAAATGGGTATTTTAAACACTGACAGTTTAGGCTAGGTTTTTAACTGATTGATTTGATTTTAAAACCTGAACCTTTTAAATGATTATTGTACTTCACTTTAAAATTTGATTAGATTAGATTCAACTTTGTTGTCATTGACAGAGTACAAGTACAAAGTCAATGAAATACAGTTAGACATCTAACCAGATACATTAGATCTAACCAGATAGTGCAAAAGCCATAAATGTATGACAGTGCCTGGTGGTACAGTATACGGTATTACAGTGAGTATAAGGAAATTAATATAAAGTCAAATGTGCAATGAATATTAATATAAAAAGATATATAAAAATATATGAGCATGAATATCAATATGATATGTACAGTAAAGATATACAGTATGTACAATGTGATATGTAGCCTACAGAACAAGGGCAAAGGATATCAAGCTAAGCTAACACTTCTTTTGTTCGGCTTTTTATGTATTGTATTTTAAAAGACGACCTGTTGTATTTGCCTTGCCTGTTCTGAACAATGAGGATGTTAACCTGTTCTGGAACAATGAGTAGGTAGGCCTACGTGAATTTCCTCCGCAAATTTCTCCGCCAGTGATGATTGGCTATATTGTATTATATATACGGTATATGTATATAGATATACCTCAGCACTGAGGCGGTGGAAGGAGTGTCAGACGAGGCCAGTAGATCATGCAACCTAGGGGCACTAGGAGTTTGACGACAGAGAGGTAGAGAGACGCTCAAGGGTCACTCACAGTCACAACACATTTGATAAATTAATTATGATAAATTAATATATACAGTATATGAAATGATATATATAATATGACCTTGTGATATTAATGAATTGAACAGTATAGAAGTTGCCCAAATAGAAGCAAAATAGCAGCATCCATTCTAAGATCCATGAAGTGCGTGTAGTATGAGGAGTACCCCGCCCCGCCCCCTCCAAGTTTGCGCACCGCTAAAACCAGCAGACCTTCTAGTCTCTGTGTGTTAAACCACCAGACCTCCTAGACTCTGTGTGTTAAACCACCAGACCTCCTAGACTCTGTGTGTTAAACCACCAGACCTTGTAGACTCTGTGTGTTAAACCACCAGACCTTGTAGACTCTGTGTGTTTAGTTTAGTTTAGTTTATTAGTTTATTATATCGAGGACAATCCTAATACATGAACCATATAAAATATAGTAAAAAAGGCAGCGTTAGCCTAGTCGGCTAATTTTCAGCTGAAGTCCCCGGCCAGTTGCAACATGGCATCCTGAAAAGTAACGTCATTAGTTAAAATAAAACATTTAAAAATTCTAAGAACACGTGGCTGAGACAAGGTACCCCAACATCACACTTGACAAAAAACACACGTAAGCAAGCTGAGGTGATTGAAGGGGCTACAACAAACACCACATACACACTTATGGGGGCAGCGACATTTCAAGCACATAGAAGCCACAGGACAATTACAGGCCACACAACATTAAGCACTTACAAACAGTTAAACAGTTAAACATTAAACAAAACAAAACATACCAAAAAAAGGCATTATGGGGAGGCAGCACAGAGAGGGATTAATGAGGACAAGTATAGTTCTGTGTCAGCCAGGCTTTCATGTGTGTTGTGAAGGTGGAGTAAGTATGTACCGTATGTCTTTGAGTTGGTTGGGTAGTGAGTTCCAGTTTTCTATTGCTATCACTGAGAAGGATTGCTTACTGAAGGTGCTTTTCCTGAATGGAACTATAAGGTCACCACGAGAGGTGCTTCTGGTGGGCCGTAAGCTGTGGTTACGCTGGTTTATGAAAGAGTTAAGCGGGGGAGGAGCTTTGTTATGCAGAATTTTATGGATGAGACAGATGTTTTTGTATTTGATGGTGTCTTCCCAGCTAAGGTATTTACATCTGTCTAGGATGGTACAGTAGTGTGTGCTGTTTGGCTTCTGGTCCATGACCTTAAGGGTCCGCTTGTATAGGGTGGCTACTGGCTTTAGGGAAGTGCTGTATGCATGGCCCCAGCTTGTCAAACAATATGTGAGGTGCGACATAATTGATGCGTCCATGTATAGTCTGGCAGCACTCATGGTCAGTGAGCTTCTGATGTACCTGAAGTTTGCCAGGCCAAACTTCACCCTACCAGACACTTTCTTGATGTGCTCTTTGAAAGTCAGGTTTGAATCAATGATGATCCCTAAATATTTGAACGACGGAACTATACTAATGTTTTGCCCTGAAATGGTTATGTTTGCCGTGGTCATATTGTGTTGTTTGGAGAAGAACATTCCTACAGTTTTATTAACATTGAGCTGGAGGCAAGAGCTGTTGAGCCATTTGGTGACCTTTTCCATAGCAGAGCTAAGTTTGGCAGCTGCCAGGTGTTTGTTCTTGTCATGCACATACAAAACAGTGTCATCAGCATACATTTGTACATGCACTTCTGGGCAGACAGATGGTAGGTCGTTGATATATAGGCTAAACAAGAGTGGGCCAAGTATGGAGCCTTGTGGTACCCCGGTGCAAGACATGATGGTAGGTGAGCGCTGATTGTTTATCTGGACTAGCTGATTTCTGTCACTGAGATATGAGTCCAACCATTTAAGGGCTGATGGCAAGAAGTTAAAGGCAGACAGCTTGGTGATAAGGACCTGGTGATTGACTGTGTCGAAGGCTTTGCGGAGATCTAAAAACACAGCACCTACAACACCTCCTCTATCAACCATACCTTTGACCTTTTCTAGGAAGTAGCAGTTGGCCGTTTCTGTAGAGTGTAGGGTCCTAAAGCCAAACTGCATTGGATGAAGGGGAAATGGGCTATTGCTTAAAAAGTGAACGAGCTGCTCTGTAACCCACTTCTCAGTGACCTTGGAGATAACGGGTAAAATACTGATTGGCCTATAGTTACCAACATCCTGGGGGTCACCTGACTTGAAGATGGGAGAAACAATAGCTGTTTTCCAGGTACTAGGGACTGTTTCCTCAAGTATTGATTGGTTGATAATTTGTGTAATGGGGTGGACTAGGTGTTCTTTCAGAGATTTCAGCATTGTCGTGTCCATTCCATAGATATCCTTCGCTGTTGAGAGTTTGAGAGATGAAATTATGACTTGGGTTTTGTGTGCCGAGATGGGCTGAATGCTGAAAGAGGGCTTGGTTTCATCAAGTTCAACATTATTGTTGGTTATTTGAGGAAAATTCTGTGCGATCTCTTTTACAGAGTCAATGAAATATGTGTTAAAAGCTACAGCTATTTGGGCTGGATCTTGTGTTAAGTTGTCATTCAGTTTCAGCTGTATCTGTTTCCTAGGCCTGTGGTTGGTTCCCATGACATTTTGGATTTGTTCCCAGATCCGTTTGGTGTTTCCCTTTGCCTCTTTGATGATAGTAATGAAGAAATTAGCTTTAGCCTTTCTGATCATTTTGGTAACCTTGTTCCGGAGGGAGGTAAACCTATGCCTGTCACTGACTAGCTGTGGCTTATTCTCCAAAGCTCTCTTCAAAGCAAAGTCTCTTTCTTTTATCAGGTTAACTATCTCGGTGTTGAACCAGGGAAGGGAGTTGTTTTTTTTCTTTCCTTTCACTTTTTGAGTAAATGTGTTGACTAGACTTTGTAGTTTGATTGCTAGTGTCTTGGAGTCTACCTCTACGCTGTTCCCAGTGAGGATGTTATTCCAACCAATCTGTTGTACTGCTCTTTCAAAGTTATCCATTTCCTTGTGGGGGATCCTTAATTGCTCAACTGGATTAAATGGATGTTTAAAACGATTCTTAGTCAATTTTCTGGACAGTAGTGTCAGGTTATGATCAGAAAGACCAGTAATGAAATTATATGTCTTGACTACTCTTTCAGGCTTGTTGCTGAAGATCAGGTCTATCTGTGTCTGGGAGGATGCAGTTATTCTAGTAGGGCCATCTAGAAGTTGTTTAAACTCCAGACCGTCTGTGAGCTGCTTAAGGGGTTTCCTAATTGACTTGTCTAGCCAGTTACAATTCAGGTCACCAAGTACAATCACTTCTGTTTTTGAGTCACACTCTTGAAGTAGCTTTTTGAATGTAATGTAAAAATCCTTGCTAGCAGAAGGTGGGCGATAAACAACAATGAGCACAAAAGACATTTCTGGAGAAAGCTGTACATTCAGACCGATGCATTCTAAGTCATGTTCGAAAGACCAGTTTATTAGTTGACAGTTAAAATGGTCTTTGATATAAATCATGACACCACCATGTCTGTCAGCCAATCGGTCTAGTCTAAACGTGTTGTACCCAGGGACATTTAATACAGCGGATGGAGAGTTACAATGTAACCAAGTCTCACTTAGGCCTAGGAAGTCCAAGTTAGAGTTAGTAAGAAGGTGGTGTATTTGCTCAGCCTTGGGGAAAGGCTGCGGATGTTAATGTGACCTCCTAAAATACCACTCGGTTTGTGTCGCGGGTCCCAGATCAGTAAAGAGTGATTAACAGTTTTTAGTTTCAGTTTGCGGTGTTTTTTCAAAGCCAGGTTACGGTATTTTTTCAGGATTGGGTCAGTCGTGTATTGCGCGGATTAACCAGCTTCCTTGTCGTTTGGACGATTGAAGTCCAAAGAGTCATGGACTGGGTGAATAGTCGTTCGCGTTGCTAGAGGAGCTAAACCACCAGACCTTCCAGACTCTGTGTGTTAAACCACCAAACCTTGTAGACTCTGTGTGTTAAACCACCAGACCTTCTAGACTCTGTGTGTTAAACCACCAGACCTTCTAGACTCTGTGTGTTAAACCACCAGACCTTCTAGACTCTGTGTGTTAAACCAGCAGACCTTGTAGACTCTGTGTGTTAAACCACCAGACCTTCTGACTCTGTGTGTTAAACCACCAGACCTTGTAGATTCTGTGTGTTAAACCACCAGACCTTCTAGACTCTGTGTGTTAAACGTGTTGTGTAATGCCGAGACATGAGACAAGGCTGAGCGTGAGCAAAAAAGAAATATTGACTTAGGCTGTCCATGAAAAAAAGGGTTAGCCTATAGCCTATAATTAAATATTCTCTAGTTCTGCATTCTGCATTCAGGCCGGTCTAAATGTAACACATTTTAACATCTGTAACTGTTACTTACTTCTTATCTTTTGCTGTATAATAATAATAAAGAACGATTGAAGTGAAATCTCTATAGGCTATGAAAAAGGAAACAAATCTGTTTTTCTTTAAACTGAGTTCAAATTAAAAATGTATGGAGCCTAAAAACAGTGAAACAGTAAGTGATATATTAATAGCCTCCCTTACCTCCCCATGGTGATGGTGTACGTCCCCACCTTCTCAGTCACCAGGTGAGCCTTCTCAGGGTCCTTTCTGAACATGATTGTGTTCCAGATTCAGATGCGAGGATTAATAATGATATATTTGATCCAAAAGAAGTTTCTCCCCTACTAATAATGATATGGAAGTAGCCTAAATGAGATGACTGATTAAAAAGTATGTTAGAATGACAAAAGAATAATGTCAAATGATTCTTCTCTGTGTAACCCTAAACCTAATCATCTTCTGAATGAACATTCTCTCTCTCACCAAGTTGGTTTCTCAGCAGAATAACTGAGTTGCCCAGAGGTATTTAAACCTTGTGACTGATCACCGTGTGCAGATCTGAAGCCGCTTGCAGCACCTTTGGCAAACATGGGCTTTTCATTAAGGGAGAGGAGAGGGGTAGGTTTATTAGATAAGAGATCCACTGTTCGTGTTCGGACAGTTCAGATACACCGTTAACTCAAATAAAAGAATGGAACAGCCTATCTATGATATTATGATATTGACGAGGATGGATAATCGTGTTCCACTTCACAATGTCACATGCAACTCCAGTTTGATAGTTAAGGGTCAGGCTGGATTGACATCGAAAGCGGTACACGTGGCATCTGTAGGCTATTATGCTACGAAATGTAAACGCATCGTCTCAAATCTTTACGCTGGACAAATCGGCCAGAAGTGTTGCTGTTGCGAACATTGACCAGAAGGTGGCGATAGAACTCCCCAGATCGCTGCTCAAGACCCTCGTCAGTAGAGCAGTGGTCCACACACACTGGCAACTGTTTGAAAACGTTTTTTGCCTGACTTGCTTTTTGTGGGTCTATAGTTTGGTGTTAGATCATATTGTTTATATTGTATTTATTAGTAAGTAAGTAAGTAAAGCTTTATTTATATAGCACCTTTCATACAAGAAATGCAGCTCAAAGTGCTTTACAACAGGACAAGAACATAAAGTGAATATAAAAACATATACAAGCATAGAATGAATATAAAAGCAGGGGAAAACAGTCAAAAGAAAAGGTAAAGATAAAATAAAATGAAAAATAATTATTGAACAATTATTGAATTATTGAAAAATAAATTATTGTTTAGTATTTTTCTTGTTTTGAAGCACTTTGCGACATTTGTCTGTGCAAAAAAAGTTACTATACAAATACTTTGAGGTAGATACACATTTAGAGGTTAATCAGTATGGGTTAGATTATAGAATGTTGTAAAGTTAGGAGTGGGTGTAGAGTTGGTTGGTTTACCGGATGACCGTTTTTGGAATTACAAAAAGCAATAGTTAATTGTTTAAAAAAGTTTTAGTTTAAGTTTAAGTTTAAGGTATCAGTAAGCTTTTATCAGGGTTGATTAGATTTTCTGGGGAGTTGAAAGAAGGTTGGTTAACCCAGACGAAAGGCTTTTGAGTGACAAACAGTATAATAGTTTAAAAGGTTTAATCGGTATCAAAAAGCTTTTGTCAGGGTTGATAAGATTGTCTGGACAGTTGAAAGAAAGTGAGATTGAATGATGAAAGAGAGGAAGGATAGATGAGAGAGGGGAGGAATAGAAAAATCTAAACAATTAAGAGATTAACCAGTGTGGGTTATACTGAGTGAAGACAGCGTCACTGTCCTCTGACGTCCAAAGGGCACTGTGTGTCTGGAAGTGTGTATGTGTGTGTGTGTGTGTGTGTGTGTGTGTGTGTGTGTGTGTGTGTGTGTGTGTGTGTGTATCTGTGTGTGTGTGTGTGTGTGTGTCTGGAAGTGTGTATGTGTGTGTGTGTGTGTGTGTGTGTGTGTGTGTCTGTGTGTGTGTGTGTATGTGTGTGTGTGTGTGTGTCTGTGTGTGTGTGTGTGTGTGTGTATCTGTGTGTGTGTGTGTGTGTGTGTGTGTGTGTGTGTGTATGTGTGTGTGCACGTGCATGTGTGTGTGTCTTTAAAAAGACCCAAACATCTTTGGGTCAGCCGGTCAGACAATAGCAACGAGCTGATGTCACACTTGACTGACGCAACTCCAGCGTGCTATTGGAGTTTACACACACACTCACACACACACACACACACACACGCACACACACACACACACACACACACACAAAGAGGGAGTTTCTCTGAAGT
>NC_137688.1:86155990-86303490 GCF_963989245.1 Nansenia antarctica
AGGAGGCAGCGGTAGTGTTTACTCCAGCTCAGGGGAAGTGGGCTTCTCCATATCCTGCCTGTCCTCCAGAATAACACCATATCCTCACGGGCCTAAAAGGCTTTTCTGCAGAAGAAGCTCTGTACCTTAAAGCCTTAAGATGACATCATTACGCATCGGTCATCACATCTCATTGTGTAGATCGATGTCACTCTCCATACTGTCATACCATAATCTTATCAACTCCATAGTTTGACTGTGACCCAACTGACCCGACCTCTTTACATAATTATGGTCTCCAACACCCCTCTTACACCAACTAGCTGCAGAGTGAAATAACACAATGATTTAAAAACAAGGTCTTGTTGAATAGGTATAATACTATATAATTAGGTAAGGTAATAGCTATATACACTGCCCTCCATAAGTATTGGAAAGAGGAAGCATTTTGTCTTCTTTTAGCTCGATACTCCAAGGGTTTGGATTTGAAATCAAAACAATTACTATGAGGTCAAAGTAGAGATTATCAGATTTCATTCAAGGTTTTGTTTTTTCAGATTGGTTTCAACGTTTAGAAATTACAACCCTTTTATACATAGTCCCCCTATTTCAGGTTTAATAGCTAATATAATGCAGTTTCATATTGATCAAAGTTTCTGTAGTTTATAGGGCATTTTTGGGTGCGCGTGTGCGTGTGCACCTACTGTATGTGTGAGACAACAGGCTTGCACTAACTGTATTAGTCACTTTTAAACTAGCTAGGTGGATGAGATCAACAACAGCTATCACTGCATAAATGTAATAAGGGTATCACTACTTACTGCATAAATGTAATAAGGAGAATCACTACTTACTGTAGTATCCTGGCAGAAATGCCTATACTAAATGAGAGTATTGCATTGTTACATGAGATCATATGAGCTCCAACAGTCTGTCATATAATTTTGCTAACTGTTATACAAATTGCTGAAATGGCCCATTTGTATGGAAAGTAGTTATCAATGTGGTCAAGTGCTTAAATATTGGCATAATGTTCATGTAAGAATGACACAGAAACGCTTGCATATTTATTTATTTGTTTATTTAAAAGGGACAATGGACAGTCACTGACTCTCCCTGAATTAGCTGGGTAGCTAAATGACATCAGCAGTCCCTGGGCAGGTAACTCCACAGGGGAAATACGGCCTCGGGTGTTATAAACTATTTAAAACAGAATTACAGGACATAGAAATATCACATAAAACAGAACTACAGGAAATAAAAACATCACACTTTACACTCAAGAAAACATGACATCGAATATTCCATCATAAAAAAATAATTTAAAAAAAACAAGTTTTGGCTCTATGTGGTCAGTGGTCACATGATTGGTTATCTATCAGCCATATCATGAGCGTCATCGGCATCATGAATAGTGTAATAAATGATCAAGCATGCACGTGCCGCCTGTGCTGCGGTATGTTTCTCAGATGTTAACTGTTGAGACGTCTGTGATAGTTTACAGCCCCGAGGTTCCGTCTCCCGCTGCGGTATCACGTTCACCTTTCCACAACACGATCACACAAACACCGTGTCCAACGGCCACACTTAACCATTAACACTCATTGTAACAATGACAGGTCATGGGAAAAAAATTTGTTCTCTGATATAATCAACACAAGAAGTAAGCAGGATATATCCAATTCTTGGGGATTCTGAAGTGATGAATAGGAGGAGAACACCTGTGATGAATAGTGTGTTTCCTGACCCTGGGATCTGACTACCTCAGGCCCTAACAGTAAAGTGACAAACACTTCTTGTGTGATGTGTTTTTTTGTGTGTGTGTGTTACGTGTTTAGAAGACAAAGTGGATGTGTTTTTCCCTGCTGCTGTAAATGTATTCGGGACAGGTACTACACACAGTATGCCAATAAAGATTTTTAAGCCAGAAAACGTCTCAAAATCTTGCAGTGTCAGAAAATCATTTACGAAAAAAACAATGACATCATATTCAAAGGGTATTTTATTTTCCTTGCAAGTTTTACAACATTATCGGTTTCCTCATATTCTGCTTCTGTGATCGAACGTATCGTAATTGGATTCTATAACCAACCAACGCAATGTCTCAAAAACCAAGTCAAGCGTCTCTTCGATCATCGACAGTCAGCACATTTCTCATCGAGACTGGGGAATACAGCAGTGTCCAATTTTCCTTTCACTTAAAAATCAGAATGATTCAAGTTAAGGTTGGTTATTACTTATTTTAAGTACATAGTTCTGCATGCACAATTAACTTGCCCTGTCCATTAAAACACCATATCAGCCTAATTGATCCATCAAGCATGCAGAGTGACTTTCGCAGAGGAATCCATCATTCCCATCCAGCAGGGTCTGTATTGTAATGTTCATTAATCTATTCTGCCCTGCAGAAGCTAACCACAGTACCTATGCAAACAGTGAAACTGTGAAAAATGGCTTTAAAGTTCTTTAATGACTATCCAGCCAAATGCAATACTGCAATTCTTTATATTCTTTTTCTCTAAAACGGAGCAAGATTGAACTCTGATAAAAACAGATATTGAGAAGTTAAATTTCACTTATAACTCAATTTTGAAAAAAAAACGTTAGTTACTGCGGTTAGCCTCTGCAGGGCAGTATTCAGTTCTACGGTAGGAACACAAGTAGCAAAGTCTGATCTTGGTCTCCAACAGGGAGATACCCTACCCTAACCCTACCCAGTAAACAAAGAGTCCAACAGGGTACCCTACCCAGTAAACAAAGAGTCCAAAAGACGTCCTCAGGGAAGCCGGAATGTGGGTTCCGTCCTAAAGACGTCATCTGGACGTCCTAGAAAGACGTCACCTGGACGTCCTAGAAAGATGTCATCTGAACCCACATTCCGGCTTCCCTGAGGACGTCTATTGGACTCTTTGTTTACTGGGTACCCTTTCTCTTGACTGCCCAAAGGGAGGAGAGATGTCAGTGGTGCTGGGGAGAGTGGAGATGTCAGTGGCGGTCGTCCCCCTCGGGCCCCAGAGCCCCAGACAGACTGTCCCTCCTCAGCCTCTGGATCTCAGAGTTCAGTCTCAGCAGCGTCTGGGCCAGCTGGCGGTCCTGGCAACGCATCTCCAGCTGCATGGCAATGAGGGGACAACACACAGACACACACATGCAAACATACACACACACACACACACACACACACACACACACACACACACATACATACACAGACACACGTCAAACACAAAGGTACTTCTCTTGTTCATTCTGCTGCATCTTAAATGTTTTTGAGCATCACATCGATGATACATTTGCAACTCAATTCAACTGTATTAGAATTTAACATGGAATGTATGAGGTTAACATGAGATAATATCTAATCAATATCTTATCAACAATGATTAGATAGTGGCCTGGGGTGGTCCAGTGGTCTAGCACCGCGGTCTACAGTGCACACATACATATGCCCATGTCGGCATGGGTTCGAATCCGGCCCCCATGCCCTGCTGACATGCCCTCTCTCCCTTCTTCTCCTTACTTTCCTGTCTGTCTTCACTACATCTGTCTAATGAAATGAAAAATATGAGTGGAACTGCCCCCACCCAGAAAAAATAACAAGAAAAAAAGGAATTGTACATGGAATGCATGAGGTTATCATGAGATAATATCTAATCAATATCTTATCAACAATGATTAGCTAAGAGACAGTAACTCACCAGCTCAGACCTCAGCCAGGTGATGGCGCCGTCTATCTTTGCTCTCCGCAGCTCCTCGTTGGCTTGGTAACTGACGTCAGTCTCCTGATCCCTCGGTTCTCCGGTCGCCCTGAAGGCGTGAATCAGTTTGTTCTTGATGTTCTCTAGAACCATCGCCGACAAAGTGTCCTCACTTTGACTGTCGCGATTCATGTTCCTGTCTTCCGATAGGGAACAGCTGTGCATCTGTGTGTGTGTGTGTGTGTGTGTTTTGTGTGTGTGTTGTGTGTATCCTGGGGATCCTTGGCCCCCTTGGTTTAAAACACACACCGTTGTTCAAGCGACCAGCAGCAGCCTCTGAGATTGAGTTTTCCTTTTCTTTTGCTTTTGTCGTGACCCTTCTCTTTCTTTCTTTCTCACTCTTTCACTCTGTCTCACTCGATTTGTCTCACTTGGTTTGACTCGTTTCCTTCCTTCCTTCCTTCCACTCTTTCCTGACTTGTCCTCCTCCTCCTCCTCCTCCTTCTCGTCTCTCGCTAACGGGACACAGCAACTCTCCTCTGGTTCACAGCAGCAGAAGTTTGTGTGCTTGTGTTCGGCAGCCTCACTCATCCCACTGCCCGGCTTGTTTTGTCACCGTTACTATGGAAAAAGCAGCCTTCCGCCCGCCCCCCTCCCCTGTTGGTAAGCCCAATAAGAATAGTGGAAGATCTTGGACAAAGACCATTGTTGCCGCTAAAAGAAACTGAAAGGACTCCCCCCCCCCCCCCCCCCCAACCTCCCCTTTTCTCTTTCTCTTTCTCACTCACTCACTCACTCACCCTCACTCCCACCCCCCATACAATTTTAGTGTGAGAAATGCTGTTTGAGAGAACTCTGTTTCGCAGTGTTCACCTTGTGTGTGTGTGTGTGTGTGTGTGTGTGTGTGTGTGTACGTATGCATGCATTTACCCTTTAAAAGACTTGCTCGTCAAACAGGTTGGATGGGGAGCGACACAGACTTGGTGTACGCCAATTGAGAGGCACAAAGGCTGTCAAGTGGTGAAATATAACCTGTCTGTCTGTTGTATATAAAAGTAAGTCCATTCCCTGTGGGGGTTTTCTGGAAGTCATTCTGACGTTTGTATAGAGATAGCACAGGAGGGTATTCTCCTCCATGACATGAGAGGGACAGGACAGGGAATTGAGAGCACACATTTAGACGGTCGTGAGAACAAAGGTTGTCATTCCACAACAGCATGTTCCCAGAGTGGTGCTCTCTAAGTTGAGTATTTTCTAACCCATTTCAAATGCTTGAGCTTAATGGAGAGAAAAGGAGACTGAGGAGAAATAAAGACAACGATAAGATAGGGAGAAATTGAAAGAGAGAGAGAGAGAGAGAGAGCGAGAGAGAAGAGAGAGAGAGAGAGAGAGAGAGAGAGAGAGAGAGAGAAGAGAGACAGAGAGAGAGAGAGAAGAGAGAGAAGAGAGACAGAGAGAGAGAGAGAGAGAGAGAGAGAGAGAGAGAGAGAGTCAGAGAGAGAGTCAGAGTCAGAGTGTGAGAGAGAGAGACAGAGAGAGACAGAGAGAGAGTTACAGATCACCACCACTACTGCGTGCCCATGGATGGGTGTTATGGAATTGCTCTTGTCAGACCTCATAATGCCTGAGCTATAGCTCCATTCGTTCCAGTACTCTCTGGAGCATGAGGGGAGGCTGGATGATTGAGTCTTGAAGGTCAAGGAAGCAGGGCAACACGACAACAATGACAGGGACAAACGGCCCACTAAACACATAGAGCTAGGCTTTAGTGCCGAGGATGGCTCTTTGGTGATATCACTACTAGCGGCCTAACCCGTCCCTAAGGGATGGTTATGAACCATTAGATCTGATTCACTTGATCCGACGTTACAGGTAGAGCTTCCCCTTCATGGGGACATTACATTCTGAGCCTAATGCTCCCTGAAGACCCATCTCTTCAGGCTACACCTTAACTGCTCCTCCTGAGACATCTACTGCCCCCCAGCACTGCGTCTCACTGAGACACCAGCTTTTCCCCTTTACCGTGTCCCCTAAGACTTCTACTGGCCCCCTTGTACTGTTTCTCTGTTTCTCCTGTGTCTATATAAAAAAAAAAAACATATATATATATATATATATAACTAACTCACCCCCACTAACCCTCCCACTCCAGGTAGCAGGTGTCTCTGCCCGCCTCTCCCTCAGCCGTTGCGCGTCTCTCTACTGAGTAAAAACTTATGGCACCGGGGATTCCCACGAGGTCTCCCATCCAGGTACTAACCCGGCCCAACCCTGCTTAGCTTCCGAAGTCGGACGAGAGAATAATGTCACCGATCATCCATATAGAACAACCGTGGGCACCTCCACACGGTGCCAGGAGCAGGGAACATAGGACCCTTTTTGAGCGGGGAACATAGGACCCTTTTTCGGAGCGGGGAACATAGGACCCTTTTTGAGCGGGGAACATAGGACCCTTTTTCGGAGCGGGGAACATAGGACCCTTTTCGGGAGGGAGCTATGGTAGCGGGGGAACATAGAACCTGGGGAACATAGGACCTGGGGAACAACGGTACGCTCCCCGAGGCTGCTATCAGACTGGCCGCGTGAGTGAGTGTTGAGGGAGAGAGAAGGAGACGGCAACCCTCGCTGTAGGCTAACCTCGCGTCACCAGGCCCTCTACAGCTCTCCTGAGCTCGGTTGTGACGTGAACCGCGGAACACAGGATATGTTAGATGCTTTACAGTAATTCCCCAAATGACCAGAAAAGGAAGCTAGATTTGTATGCCATGACACAGTCCAAGGCCTGTTTTGTTGCTTAGCTTCAACGGCTCGAGATGGTTATTTATATCAAAATGAAGTGTGTATAAATAACTCTTGATTTGGGACTGACGACCTCAGAAGAAAGACAACAATCCGTTGTTCCCAATATTCCGTGACGCAGGGACTTCAGTCACAACATGCGTGCCACATCTGTTAGTTAATCTCCCCGCAAATAGTTCTCCCTTAGTGCACTGGCCCTGTTTGAATACTCTAAACATGCATTCCTCCTTCCCATCTTCCTTGAATAAGTCACTGATCCCGGAATAGAAATCAGTTTAAAAAGTTAGGGGTTTTCATAAGCTGTAAGCCATCATCATCCAAATTATAACAAATAAAGGCTTGAAATATCTCACTTTGCATGTAATGAGTGCTATATAATATTTAAGTTTAACCCTTTAAGTTGAATTACTGAAATAAATGAACTTTTGCACGATATTCAAATGTTTGGAGTTGCACCTGTAGTAGTTAGCTTCGCCTGACGGTTTAGGCAGTGTGTAGGCTACAACTCCTCTTTTAATCACTGAAGGTATGTTAGGGGAAGGTGGCAGTTATCTCTGGAATGTACATGCAGAATTATAATTTTTTGGGTATTTGTAAATACTTGTATTAAAAACATACTTTTTTAATGGAATAACTGTTGGCACCATAAAATAATAAGTCTGATACACTTATGTTGTGTGTTGATGTCGAGACTCTAAACTAATTCAATTGCTCAATAGAATGAATCGTCCGTTTCCAATATTATCATGACTCAGCAGAAGATAAGCACAATAAGCCGATTTAATATAGTTGTTATAGGAGCACAGTCTAATACTGAGCTACTGAGAGGCTAACCCGACGTTTACCAACCTGTCTTTAACAATGATAACAGAAACATGCATTGTTTTGATATCCACTCCCTTTGAAATTGTACATCATGTACTGTAGTTTCAGGGCATCATAGGCCTACTTTGAATGGTGTGCCTGTAAACTTACGTTCTCCATTTTTGTATAAAACCCAAATGCACTTGTAGATAAAGAGAGTCCTTACATGCCAAAACTGTTTTATTGTGACGACATGCCTGTAGTCCTGAGCAACTGTTATGTAAACTTTTCTAATAAATCAAACACTGTTTTGAACAGGTTTTCTGGTCAATGTCATCTTTCTCAGTGTCAGTTTTGTTGAGTCAGTGAATCAGCTGCTAGGCTATCAAAGCTTTAGACCAGCGGTCCCCAACTTTTTTGGGACTCAAGGCCCACTTAAAGATCTATCTAAGTATTCGCGGCCCACACAGGCATTTTATGCAAGCGTCCCATTTTTTTGGTGTCTCAACATTATTCTCTTATTCTTATTGGATATTTCATATGCATCATCATACAATCATACATACAGTGCAGTAGGCCTAGTAGTAGCACACTGATGATGCATTTTTTAAGGTTTTAAAGAAAAAAATACCATGATTTTTAAATTATTATTATTAAAACGTTTTTGTAATATTTTTTTTTTTTTTTTACCCATGATTTGGCGGCCCACTTGCAGTACCCTCGCGGCCCACCAGAGGCCCGTGGCCCATAGGTTGGGAATCGCTGCTTTAGACAATTTCAATCTAGAATAGAGTAGTGTGAGGATAGATGGATATTGAGAAAAAACTGTTTATTGGAGATCCATACAATCATTCCATAACCATTCAATCTCTGGTGAACAATACTGTGTTTTTTCAGTTGTAACCCTCCTCTGGCTTGGTATAAATGGACTGCACTTATAGCGCCTTTATCCAAAGCTCTTTACAACGGCCTCTCATTCACCCATTCACACACGCATTCACACACCAATGGCGAGGTAGGCAAGCTGCCATGCAAGGCGCCGGCCGGCCCGCTCACTGGGAGCAATTCGGTGTTCAGTGTCTTGCCCAAGGACACTTCGATCGACATGTGGCCAGCCGGGGCTCGAACCGCCGATCTAGCCAACCTTGCGATCGTTAAACGGCGGCTCTACCTCCTACTCCAACAGCCGCCTCCGGCTTGCGTTTCCTACGCCGTTTCTTTTTTTCCCCGTCAGTCTTTTTTACTTCACTTCGTGGTTGTGTCGGCGACTGTTTCTTCTTCTTCTTCAGACAGCTGAGGGGGTTTGGGTTCGACACTTTCCTCTTGCGCTTCTTCCCACGGCGCTCTCCGTCCTGCCCGATGCCCTGCTCCTCCTTCAGACTGCGGATGCTCTGCTGCTGGGCGGGGGTGACCATCTGGCCCAGCGCCACGGCCTGGACGTGGCTCAGCGAGGACTGACTGGGCTTGTCCAACACCGTGGTGTTGAGGATGATGTAGAGGAGAGGCACCCCGGGGATCTTCTTTAGCCCTGCAGTCACCTCTTGATCCTGGACACAGACAGACAGACAGACAGACAGACTGAATTAATTAATGTTTGTTCGTATAACCTGCAAGTGAGCTGGTACTGTGTCATCGGTGTAGATGGGATCCCGGCATGGTAACTACCCAGGTAAGCAGATGTTGCCGTGATGTCATTTATCTGTGATGTCATTTTATCCAACATAAGACAAGCTGAGCACTGTTTTTTTTTTTTTTAAGGGACTGACTTATATAGCGCCTTTATCCAAAGCGCTTTACAACGGCCTCTCATTCCCCCATTCACACACCAATGGCCGCAAGCTACCATGCAAGGCGCCGGCCCGCTCACTGGGAGCAATTTGGGGTTCAGTGTTTTGCCCAAGGACACTTCGACATGTGGCCAGCCGGGGCTCGAACCGCCGATCTGCCAACCTTGCGATCATTAGACGCCGGCTCTACCTCCTGCGGCACAGCCGCCCTAAAGTAGGGTACTATCCAGCTAGCCCTGGACCAGAGCTAAGGATAGGACGGAATACAACATACCTGTGTGGCAATAAAGTAGTGGTGAGGGTTGGTCTCCTCCAGCATGGACAGCAGGCATTCGGCAGCAGAAACAGGGTTCTTGAAATGCTTGCAGTTCCGGATCTGAAAACGCTGCAAGATGATCTTGGCTCCATACAGATCGTTGCCCAGCGACTCAAGCTCCTTCAGTGCACAACTGTTGAATGAAAACACGCATTATTATAAGTTGCCGTGCAGAAGGTTAATGGTTGCAACTATGCTTCATGTCTTAAGTGAGTGCATGAGTGCATGTCTTCAGGTTAGGTCTTAAGACGACTTAAGACATCTTGACAGACAAAATGTCTTATTTTGGTTAAGTAAGACATCTTAAGACATCTCGAGACAAGGTGATGGCTGGGTATGTATGACAACTATGGCAGTGAACCTTGTGGACTCACTTGGTGGTGCAGAGCTGCACCTCCCCCATCAGGTACTTGGGCATCTGCTCTTTGATCTGGATCTTGTTCCTCAGGGCCGCCTGGCAGAAGGTCCCGTCCAGGAGGATCTGGAAAGGTTCTCTCAGACTGAAGTTGTGCTTGTAGAAGCTGATGGTCTTCTTAGCCTGCTTCTGACGCTTGATCTTCATCTTGAATATAGACTATGTTTACTATGTTTAACTTGGGCTCTCCCTCTCTCTCTTACTCCCTCTCTCTCTCTCTTACTCCCTCTCTCTCTCACTCTCTATCACTCTTACTCCCTCTCTCTCTCACTCACTCTCTCTCTCTATCACTCTCACTCTCTCTCACTCTCTCTCTCTCTTACTCTCTCTCACTCTCTCTCTCTCTTACTCTCTCTCTCTCTATCACTCTCTCTCTCTCTCACTCTCTCTCTCTTACTCTCTCTTTCACTCTCCCTCTCTCTATCACTCTCACACTCTCTTACTCTCTCTCTCTCACTCTCTCTCTTACTCACTCACTTTAGCTGGCCAGCTTATCCAGTTGTTTCCTCTAGAAATCCGTTGCTATTAGTAATAGTCTATGTTGCCCTTAACCCTGAATGTAATTCTTACGTACCAAGAACGTAAAGGTGTATTCCATACAATGTGATGTTTAAGTAAAACGAGCAAATCATTGATTAGTTAATTTAACAGCAACGCCGCTGATGTGAATGTCCAGGGAGACCCAGGGAGAAACATGCTTGCTTGCTGAGGCTTGTGTTACTGTCAAATATGTCCCCATCTACTCCATCTACAGTGTGTGCCGGATAGAAAATATGTCCGTGTGGAAACCGATGTTGATAATTATGGCCGTGTTGGAAAACCTCCTCGGTCAATACCTGTTGCAAAAAAAAAAAAAAACTGATTGAGATTTACAACAAGTCACCAGGGGGGTGTTCCATCAACGTCCCTAAAGGAAAGGATTTGTTAAAATATAAATCTTGCGCGATTCATCAAAATAAGCCTGGATTGTCCTTTACGACCTAGATGGAATACCCCCCAGGGGCCTCATTCATAAAACGGTGTCCCTTTATAAATCACTATCAACTCCAAATTCGCACGTGAGCGAGCGTCTTGTCCCACCCTGTTAACGCCCATAGTAACATGCATCCATACTGACTGCATGATGACAATCATGGCAAATCCCACAGAAAGGCTTAAAAAAACAGAAATTTCACCCAATTAAATTCTGAGCAACATAATAAACCCATGCACTCATATCTGTCCGTTTAAGCGTCATTTGTCCTACTATTCGCCTTATTATTTATGAGAATACATTTAATAACACGCAAGTATTGTTTAATCATTACAGATCCAATTAAATATGATTCCCAATTAAACTGTAAACAACATATTTGAGGAGTTGTTTTGCACAGTATACGCTATTACAAATATGACATTAAACATTCAAACACGCCACCGGAATATCAACAATATATATATATATATATCACTAATATTGACAACAATTCAGAAAAAAAGTAATAACTTTTGATCGGGTCACGTGGGCGAGACGCGCGTTCAGGTGGGCGGAGCCTCCATACTATTACCATATCATTACCATATCATTACCATACCAACTCAACTGCGCGTGTTGCGGATCGGGAGGAGCGCGAGAAGCTTTTGCACTCCGGGTTGCCAGATAGGATTGACAATTCCAGCCTAAACCACAGTCTAAAAAACCACTAAATCCACCAAAGACCAGCCCAAAACAACCTAATATTGTCAGAAAAACGCTAATTACTGTTGGGCAGGCACCATCATCTCCTGTCCCCTAAACTGTATGTCTGTTGCCAATGATGTTTGTAAAAAATAAAATAAAATAAAAACCCGCCCCAATCTGGCAACCCTGTTTGTGTCAACACTGTGGAATCTTCTTTGGCCTCAACTAACTTCCGGTTACGAGGCCCCGCCCCCTCTAATGCTCTTCTGTTGTTATGACGGAAACGGAAGTGTCACGGAAGTCCAGGTACAGTGGAGTGTCGTAGCTCACAGAGCTAACCTGACCTGGTGAGTTATTTAAGTGAGTCAACAGTTATCATGGCGGACCCCCGGTGCTCCAGTGACCCCGCCAGCAGAGGAGGAGAGCAGCCTGGGGAGAGCAGCGGTGACCGGGAGGAGGATGGCCCTGGAGGTCCCGGGGGAGAGGATAACCCTGGGGGAGAGGGGGGTGGGGGGGCCGAACCTGGGACGTTCGAGTGTAACATCTGTCTGGACCCGGCGAGGGACGCCGTCATCTCCCTCTGCGGACACCTGTTCTGGTACGTGTTCAAGGCCATCTGTGGCAACAAGCTTCCTCCTTATATCTCATCATTATTGGACTGGAGTCTTGGTACTTATGTGACCAGATCTAATAGTTGGCTTTCTCTCCGGGTTCCGTATGCGCGTTCAGAGTTCAGACCCTAACCCTAACCCTGCTGGGTAAACCTTCAGGTAAAACAGACATGGAAACCTCTGCAGCAAACTCTCCTCTGGAGGTCCTCCCCTCTGCCTCCACCTTTACACTCCTGGTGCAAAAACTGTATTCCAATAATTGCAATTGTTTTTAGTTTTTTCTTTTTTTCCCTTTAATCCTGTCTTGCTCACTGTTTGTTTGTACACTCGACGTCACTGTAAATGAGGGTGACCTCATCAGCCTGTGCGGCCACCCGTTCTGGTACGAGGCTAGAGACTTTATTTAATTTAATTTAATTTAATTTAATTTAACCAGATAGGTCAGTTGAGAACCAATTCTCATTTACAATGACGATCTGGCCAATTGGCAGAACAGACTATACACAAAACACAACACAGTATATACAATATAGAACACAACACAGTATATACGATATAAAACATGAATGCCATACACAAGTATCAAAAACATCTATATATCACAACACACTATGTAAAAGACAGCAGGGACCAGGGGGAAGTGAACTTAAAAGCAGGTGCAGTGATCCGAGACAACATCTAAAAGTGAGTGTTTAAAAGTGGCTAACGCGATTAGAGTGGTGATACTTCTGATCAAATCACCAGATGGGGAATGTTTGAATTTGTTCGTTTCATTTAGCTGCTAGCTAGCTACCTAACTAACGACTTTCTGAATCATTACATGCATCGTGTTTAAGGATAACACGTATCTGCATGACAACAGTTTATTAGAAAGGGTTTCTGTTTTCTGTCTTTCTCGAAATATGAGTAAACCAGAAAGCTAGATAAGCTTGTAGTAAAACCCCCCGGGTTTCTTCTGGAAAGGGTGTTGGTTTGATCTCGTCTGACAGCCAGCAGCACACATCAGTAAAGGATGATTTTTGACATGATCAAATCAATAAATGCCATTCATTTACTCAGGCTGATGCCAGCGCCATGACACATCTGACCAGCAGCATCCATTGATACTCTGAGGTCAGAACCTCAAACTGACTCTAACCAGAACATCTAACCAGATCCTGCCCATAACCCGACCTTAGCTATTTGTTCTTGTTGTTTTTATTATGCTATTTTAGCCAGGCAGCTAATGTCTAGTGTAGCCGCAGGGCTTGACACTTACCTTTTTCCCAGGTAGCACTGTGCTACCATGTTGAAAGATTTAGTAGCACACCAAGAATTTCAGTAGCACAATGAAAATTGCGCAATTTTCGACAACAAATTATCATAATCATAACATCAAAATGATCATAACCGGCTCTTGGCCGTAATAAAAATGGAGACTCACACAATGTAAAGGGGAAGTAAGAATATTAATTTTAGTTGGCCCACGGTTCGGTATGAGTTTTTGGGTCACGGTTCAAGGTTTGTTTTTTTTATTTTTTAAATGCTACTATTTATTTACAAACTGTTACTTTATTTTGCTTATACTTATGGAACTTTGACATTTAGACACATTCCAGAATATGACTGGTAAATTGTATAATACAAATATATATAAACAAAACACTTTCAAATGTAAAAAAAATACATAAACACTTTCAAATGTGACGTGTTGTGGATTGGAACTACGGATCATAAGCTTTCAAATGATGTGTCATACATTGAAATCCGAAAAAAGATGACGAAGTTAGAATCATTTGAATATGTTAGACGTCAGGCACAACATATAGGGTTAACCTATTTGTAATGAAACCGGAAGCAAACGCTGCTAGCAGCTAGCAGCTAGCGGCTAACAAAACACAGCGCTACGAACTATGAGAGCTGTATCCCATATACCCATTATGCGCATTTTAAGCGCATATAGGACTCGCGTGAAGCATTTCTGCGACACGCGTTTCTGTTCACTGTTTTCATTCCCTCATCGCTTCTACACATAAGTTTGACTGCGCATGACAGTAGTTCAGCAGTAGTCGCACTGGTGCGATTGAATGTATTTCCAAGTCGCACAGAAATATATTCACTCGCAAATGCGACCAAAACAGTCGCACTGTCGAGCCCTGAGTGTAGCCTGACTTGTGACAAAAGTTTTGCTTTCCAAATTGAATGAACAACAACAATCTGACAGTGAACGCTCTGCTGTGTGCATGGTGGCGCACAATGACATAGTAACATTTACTCCTTTACATTTGGTGTATCCATAACTAACTTAGTCTCAGGTAGTAAAACATGGCAATCAATGGAACAGCATTCTGGAGAATGATTCATTCCCTCAATCTATTATTCCAATCCTGACACAAGTTGCCAGATAGGCTACTAGTCAGGTCACAGCTGGTTCATTTATTTCCGACTGCCAAACACTCAAGGTTTAACCTTCATTCCTCCTTCCAGGTAGGCTGCACTCGGCCGTCTGGCTTGTTGGAAATGTAAACAAGTGTAGTATTTGCATTTTCAATGGGTCTCTCTCATTCGTGTCGTGTTGAATGTTCAGTCAGGTCTGTGGTGTTAATGTGAGATTAGGGATTGGGGTCAAAGGCACATAGAAGCACAGTGTCCTCGACAGCAAATACTCTCTCCAGCTGATGAGCATAATGACTTGGTGTAACATGCCCACACTGAAAATGTAAAAAATAGTATTTTCTTATTCTGATGTGTGTACAGAGGGATAGTCTGGCATTAGAAGAACAACAGGTATCATTTGAATGTGTGCTATCAGGGCTTGACTAGAGATGTTTCAGGTACTTGAACTTTGTTCGACGTGTGTGTGTGTGTGTGTGTGTGTGTGTGTGTGTGTGTGTGTGTCTACTAACAGTATATCCACACACACAAACACACACACTAATTAATACAGTGTGAAATGAATTTAGTGTGGTGTTATGAATTGCATTGTGGCAACAAGGATAGTAGACATTGAGGTGGGCATAAGCCGGTCATGAATATGTAATTGCAGTATGGAAATGTGTTTTGGTAGGAAGGAAAGAAGGAAGAAAGCTGGTTAGAAATGATGAGAGAAAGACAGCACACCACCTCACATAATGTTAAACTTAACAACACTGAAGTAAACTAAAGTTATCTGCATTCCATTCCGATTCCAACAATTCGAAGAATTCAACAATTGCCCTGGATCTACGTGCATGCCAGAGAATGTTACAAGTTTAAAGTAAACGTTCGAAGTTTAAAGTAAAGTGGTCGTGCCACTTAATTAAAGATGTGCTCTGCCAGCATTCATGTTTTGATTCAAAGGCATGATTTGCCAGATTCTCTAGGCATTGTTGTTTTTATTTTTAGTTATTTTGTGAAGTTGAATTTGGTTTTGAATTTGAAAATATAATCAATGTTCACAATTAATTAGTTGTCTTCTTATTTGTTGATAATCCAATGTGACAACTTACCCGCTGATGGGGCAAATGCACACTCTGTATTTAACAGTCTACAACTCTGGACTGAAATAAGATATGAAGATTCAATGAATACAAAATGTGTGTCCACCAAGACTTCATTCTACTGTTTGGTATTTCATTTATACCATTGCGATTTATTGTGCCCGGTAAATGTTAGACAGCGTGAACATTGTGACAACGTACCACGCGCTCCTCTACTTAGCAGACAGATTTGCAGAACAGCATACAGCATGTACATTTGCAGAACAATTGCCAGTGTTTCGTCCGATGACATTTTTGCGTCTCCCAGCCTTTCCTGGCACCTGGCCAGTTTTAGGTGCTTGAAGGAACATCTTGCTTGAGACCCTATAAAAGCAAAGATATTCATTCCAAAATTACATGAACTATTTAATTGATCTTACATTAAGATGGACTCAATTCAACTCATTGTGTCCCTTGTTGATGACATTTTTGCATTTTAGCACATTTTAGGAGTGTCATAGCAAAGGGTCTGAATACTTACGTACATGGGGTAGGCTATTTCTTGCATTTCAATTGTAATAAATTTACAGACATTTCCAAAAAAGTTGTTTCAGTTTGTCATTCTGGGGTATTGTGTGTGGATTTATGGCAAATTCCTTTAATTGAATCAATTGATTCTATAACACAACAAAATGTGGAAAAAGTGAAAGTGTACGGTCTTTGTCCCCAGGTCTGAATACTTTCAGAACTGTAACGATGAAGTGGGTGACAGATATGATGCAACTGTATTCACGTGTGTGTGTGTGTGTGTGTGTGTGTGTGTGTGTGTGTGTGTGTGTGTGTGTGTCAACAGTCCTTAGTTACCCTCGTCCAGAAGCCTGGTTGCTTGGTGGAAGTCTGTATTTTAGCCTATTGGTTTTGACCCCAAGGCTACGGTACTGTGTCTCCTCAGTCTCATCAGTTTGTGGTAGGGATGGACGCTTTCCAATTTTAAACCGAGAAATCGTTAAGGAAAATAACCACGGAAAATAACCGTGGTTATCCAGGATTCATAATTACATTTTTGAGCCGCCAATCCCTCATAGACCTCCCTGGAAGCAGAGAAGCTGCCCTTTTTACACATATAGGGTTATTACGGTAATCCAAAGCAAGCCCACCTAATAAGAATAAGTATGAGCAATAACAATATAGTAGTTGAACTAATAGTTGAACTTGCTGAAGAAAGGCCACTAACTAGAAAAATAAATTCCAGAAGAAAGTTTGTGGCCTTGCAAAGTCAGATTTTTGTAGTTTAACAATATTTGGACTTGCTGATGCCCTAGTTTGAAATATACTTGCCATTTTGCTCTCCCTCCTGGCCTTGGGGGGGGGGGGCTACTGGTAAGGAGGGAAAATATGAATTCAAAAACCTACCCCACTAAGTAGTTCTGTCAATTGGGGCTCATTGAGGTCCAAGTTGCTTTCTGAAAAAGTCAATATGTTTCTTGTTGACATAGTAGTTGGAAAATTAATGCCATTCATTCATCAACGTTTGCAGGAAAAGTGCTATACAAATAAAAGTTATTATTATTATTATTATTCATTATAGCCCATTAATGCATGTCTCCTTCTCTCTCCTTCATAGCTGGCCCTGCCTTCATCAAGTAAGTATTCCCTTTTGTTTCTGTGTCTTTAGTTTTGCAGCACAGGTAAACACTCCATGTTGAATGTAATGTGTACTGTTGAACCCAGATTCATTGTGATGCAATCAGAGACACCTTTGACTTTCACCTTTGGCTGTTGACTTAGCGCAGCTTAAAGTCGCGCTAATATACTTAAGGTCTCACTGCTTCAGTGTTTACTAGGCTACGTCTGGGAATGGAGCCCTCTCATTGGTTACTGACTGCTGACATACTGTCAACACTAAGGGTGCGTTCGTAAATACGCTCTGAGAGCGCCGGACTGCACCCAGGGTGCTCTCTGGTCGTTCAGAAATTCAGAGCGCTCAGACTGTCCCTGTTAAAAAAATTCAGGGCACTGTTTGTCCGAGTGTTTCTCTCTGTACCAAACCACCACATGAATTAGCACTTAGCCAATACAGCATGGGTTAGCCCATGTTATTTTTATATATACTGAATAAAATGAGTGATATTGCATTGATTCTTTGAACTTTGTGTATAATCTGATAATTTCTCTGTCTCTCTCAGTGGCTGGAGACGCGACCCAGCAGACAGCAGTGTCCTGTGTGTAAAGCAGGCATCAGCAGAGAGAAGGTCATCCCCCTCTATGGCAGAGGCACCTCCAGCCAAGAGGACCCCAGGTAGGAGAGGGAGGGAGGGAGGGAGGAGGGGGAGAGAGAGACGGCGAGAGAGAGGGAGGGAGAGAGAGAGAATTGGGCAACCATTTTTCTGACTTCTCTTCTTTCTTGCAGGTTGAAAACCCCGCCCCGACCTCAGGGTCAGAGAACAGAGCCAGAGAGTAGAGGGGTGAGTCTGCGGTGGTCACGGCCGTGATGAAAATGTCACAACACATGGGCCTCTCATGAATGGACCTATCGCTAAGCCACAGCCTCTTTGAAAACTCGGACAAACAAACAACTCTTCACTGACAGTGACTGACTGACCGGCCGTGACTGAAGGACATTCAATGACTTACAATGGGCGGGAGTTGGCACATTTCTGATTTCTGAGCAAGTAATAGACATGTTTTTTTTAAAGATACAAGACAAGAATATTTCGTCTAGAAGCTTTTCACCAGGTATTCCATCAGATATTAGCGAGTTGTTTGTCTGAGTTTTCTGCCTGTACTGACTTTTGCTGTGATATGATTGGACAATTTCTATTTTGGGGCGTGGTTTAACAATAGGTCCATTATTGCCTCCTATATGAATCGGCTTTGCTTGTCTTAGGCTGGCCCTCCCTTCTGATTGGTGTATCCCAAATACGTTTTTTTACAAAGGACACTTTGGAAGACAGGATCATCTGAGTGTTTTAGCAATATTTTGGTTCTAATATGCAAAATGTAGCATGTGACACTAATTTTACCGGATTACACAGCAATGTTGAGAACAAACCAACATTTCTGCGAACTGCAGGGAATCCGCTTGTTAAGTCTGACGTCAAAAGTGACGTTTAACTATTTCCGAGTCCAAACCAGAAATTCTCCGCACCAGAGTACCTCTGAACTACAGCGGTAGAATGACAGTTCAATCGTTTTTTAGACTCGGATCTATTCATTCAACAAGGGACACAGCACTTACCTGTTTTCTCCATATTGTCAGGGTATTTGAGCCTCGGAAAAGCGCTATATAAATATAATTTATTATTATTATTATTTCTCCATTTCGAAGACAGCGCCTCAGCCAACGTTGGGACCCGGAAACACGTCACGACTTAACAAGCGGATATGGTTTCGCACAAATCTACAGTAGTTTCAGTTTGTTAAATTACAATGCTGGGGAAATCTATCAGAACACAGCTTTTGGGAGGGTGGGAGATTCTCAACTTTTATTTGCTGGTATTTGTGAAGCTACATATGATGTGCCACACGTGGTTCCTATACAGTAAAAACATTATGACTGAGAAATACTCAGTATTGTGGAGTAAAACCTGGTTCAAGTTCAACTGTAGCATGACACAATTATCACATCTATGCTAATATCAAGGCTATATAATATATCCAATATGTCTAGCATCTAGCTGTTACGAAAGACAAATATGTGATTTATTGGGCACATTTCTGACGATTATGTCGATAATTATCTGGCTTCACAGATGGTTTTTGAAAGGGACCATGAGTGAAAATACCACCTCATTCCAACAGAGGGCAGTGTGAATCAGTTTGTTCTCTTAAAATGGACTGAGTTTGTTTCTTTTAAAGTGGGCTATACAGTTGAAGTCAGACGTTTACACACACCGTAGCCAAATACATTTACTCTCAGTTTTTCACAATTCCTGACATTTTAATCCTAGTAAACATTCCCTGTCTTAGGTCAGTTAGGATTGCTACTTTATTTTAAGAATGTGAAATAATAGTAGTGTGATTTTTATTTCAGCTTTTATTTTCTTTCATCACATTCCCAGTGGGTCAGAAGTTTTTATTTAGTTAGTATTTGGTAGCATTGCCTTTAACATTGTTTAACTTCGGTCAAAGGTTTTGGGTAGCCTTCGGTTGCCAAGCTCGTGACAGAACTGGTGTAACTGAGTCAGGTTTGTGGGACTTGCTCACACACTCTTTGAGTTCTGCCCACACATCTTCTATCGGGTCAGGCCTCTGTGATGGCCCCTCCAACACCGTGACTTTGTTTTCCTTAAGCCATTTTGCCACAACTGTGGAAGTATGCTTGGGGTCATTGTCCATTTGGAAGACCCATTTGCAACCCAGCTTTAACTTCCTGGCTGATGTCTTGAGAGGTTGCTTCAATATATCCACGTCATTTTCCTTCCTCATGACGCCGTCTGTTTTGTGAAGTGCGCCAGACCCGTCTGCAGCAAAGCCCCACAACATGCTGCCCCCCCCCCCCCCCCCCACAACATGACGCTGCCCCCCCCCACACACACACAACACCATGCTGCCCCCCCCCCCCACACACAACACCATGCTGCCACCCCCGTGCTTCACGGTTGGGATGGTGCTCTTAGGCTTGCAAGCCTCCCCCTTTTTCCTCCAAACATGGTGCTTTTCTGGCCAAACAGTAAACCGTTTGTCTCATCTGAGCAGAGGACATTTCTCCAGAAAGTAAGGTCTTTGTCCCCATGTGCAGTTAGTTGCAAACCATAGTCTGGCTTTATGGTGTCAGTTTTGGAGCAATGGCTTCCTCCTCGCTGAGAGGCCTTTCGGTTACGTCGATAGAGGACTCGTTTCACTGTGGATATAGATATTTCTGTAGCTGTTTTCTCCAGAATCTTCACACGGTCCTTTGCTGTTGTTTTGCGATTGATTTGCACTTTTCACACCAAAGTACGTTTCATCTCTAGGAAACAGAGCGCATCTCCTTCGTGAGCAGTATGATGGCTGTGTCGCCCCCTGGTGTTCATACTTGCGTACTGTTGTTTGTACAGATGAACGTGGTACCTTCAGGTGTTTGGAAATTGCTCCCAAGGATGAACCAGACTTTTAGATGTCCACAATAGTTTTTCTGAGGTCTTGGCTGATTTTCTTTTGATTTCCCCCATTATGTCAAGCAAAGAGGCACTGAGTTTGAAGGTAGGCCTTAAAATACGTCCACAGGTACACCTCCAATTGACTCAAATGATGTCAATTAGCCAGAAGCTTCTATCTATGACGTCGTTTTCTGGAATTTTCCAAGCCGTTTAAAGGCACGGTCAACTAAGTTTATGTAAACTTCTGACCCATTGGAATTGTGATGACCCAATGGAATTATAAGGAAAAAATTATCTGTCCAAAACAATTGTTGGAAAAAGTATTTGTGTTATGCAGAAAGTAGAGGTCCGAGCCGACTTACCAAAACTATAGTTTGTTAACATGAGTCTGTGGAGTGGTTAAAAAATGAGTTTTAATGACTTCAACCCAAGTGTATACCAACTTCAGACTTCAACTGTATGTAACAAATACCTGTTGACACTATTTGGTAGTGATGGAGTGTTGCGTATTAGTGTGATCATGTTTTGAATGTCTGTGCATTGACTCCAATCCCTTCCCTCCTTTCTTCTCCATCCCCTCCCTCCTTTCTTCTCCATCCCCTCCCTCCTTTCTTCTCCATCCCTTCCCTCCTTTCTTCTCCATCCCCTCCCTCCTTTCTTCTCCATCCCCTCCCTCCTTTCTTCTCCATCCCCTCCCTCCTTTCTTCTCCATCCCCTCCCTCCTTTCTTCTCCATCCCCTCCCTCCTTTCTTCTCCATCCCTTCCCTCCTTTCTTCTCCATCCCCTCCCTCCTTTCTTCTCCATCCCCTCCCTCCTTTCTTCTCCATCCCCTCCCTCCTTTCTTCTCCATCCCCTCCCTCCTTTCTTCTCCATCCCCTCCCTCCTTTCTTCTCCATCCCCTCCCTCCTTTCTTCTCCATCCCCTCCCTCCTTTCTTCTCCATCCCCTCCCTCCTTTCTTCTCCATCCCTTCCCTCCTTTCTTCTCCATCCCCTCCCTCCTTTCTTCTCCATCCCTTCCCTCCTTTCTTCTCCATCCCCTCCCTCCTTTCTTCTCCATCCCCTCCCTCCTTTCTTCTCCATCCCCTCCCTCCTTTCTTCTCCATCCCCTCCCTCCTTTCTTCTCCATCCCTTCCCTCCTTTCTTCTCCATCCCCTCCCTCCTTTCTTCTCCATCCCCTCCCTCCTTTCTTCTCCATCCCCTCCCTCCTTTCTTCTCCATCCCCTCCCTCCTTTCTTCTCCATCCCTTCCCTCCTTTCTTCTCCATCCCCTCCCTCCTTTCTTCTCCATCCCTTCCCTCCTTTCTTCTCCATCCCTTCCCTCCCTCCTTTCTTCTCCATCCCCTCCCTCCTTTCTTCTCCATCCCCTCCCTCCTTTCTTCTCCATCCCCTCCCTCCTTTCTTCTCCATCCCCCCCCTCCTTTCTTCTCCATCCCCTCCCTCCTTTCTTCTCCATCCCCTCCCTCCTTTCTTCTCCATCCCCTCCCTCCTTTCTTCTCCATCCCCTCCCTCCTTTCTTCTCCATCCCCTCCCTCCTTTCTTCTCCATCCCCTCCCTCCTTTCTTCTCCATCCCCCCCCTCCTTTCTTCTCCATCCCCTCCCTCCTTTCTTCTCCATCCCCTCCCTCCTTTCTTCTCCATCCCCTCCCTCCTTTCTTCTCCATCCCCTCCCTCCTTTCTTCTCCATCCCCTCCCTCCTTTCTTCTCCATCCCCTCCCTCCTTTCTTCTCCATCCCTTCCCTCCTTTCTTCTCCATCCCCTCCCTCCTTTCTTCTCCATCCCCTCCCTCCTTTCTTCTTCATCCCCTCCCTCCTTTCTTCTCCATCCCCTCCCTCCTTTCTTCTCCATCCCCTCCCTCCTTTCTTCTCCATCCCTTCCCTCCTTTCTTCTCCATCCCTTCCCTCCTTTCTTCTCCATCCCTTCCCTCCTTTCTTCTCCATCCCCTCCCTCCTTTCTTCTCCATCCCCTCCCTCCTTTCTTCTCCATCCCCTCCCTCCTTTCTTCCCCAGCCCTTCCAGGGGTTTGGGGACACCGGGTTCCACATGTCCTTCGGCATCGGTGCTTTTCCCTTCGGCTTCTTCACCACAGTCTTCAACACCAACGACCCCTTCCACAGAGCAGGTACAGCTCGCACATGCCTAACACAATCACAGGCTTAACACTAGAACAGCTGTGCCTTTTTTACCTACTAAAAGAGCCACCCTCTTTACAATGCTCAAGCTGCTATTTACACACAACGACCACTAGTTGGCCGGCTTGTAAATTAGCCTGCTTCCTACACAGAAAAAAACCGCAAAATAGCTTCATACTAGCTTATCCTGATGTGATTTTGAAAATGTAAGGATACTGGGTGGTAGAACGCACATATCTAGGAAAGGTCATGAAAGGAGGGTCCTGAAATTTGATCGACTGCAAAGATATAACATTTTTCTTTACTCACAGGTGAGTCATGACCCCTCATGGCTGTTCTAGTGTTAAACACACAACATGCTGTACGTTCTTATGCATTGACTGTATATGTACTGATCATCGGTTTCTGCGGCTGCTTTCCCCAGATCCTCAGTATGCAGCCGATCACCAAGGCAACGGAAATCCTGCCAATGGCAATAACTGGCAGGACTCCCTCTTCCTGTTTGTGGCCATCTTTTTCTTCTTCTGGCTGCTGAGTGTGTGAGGAAAGAAGACAATTTGAAGGGAGGGAGAAATGATGGAGGGAGAAAGGATGGGGGAAAGACTCACACTCACACACACTCACACACACACACACACACACACACACACACACACGCCACAGGACAAGACTGAATCAGGACGGACTGACTTTCACTCCGTAGTGTCTGGGAGACTAGTGGTGTTGAGATGGGTGATGGGATACTGGGGGTGGTCATGTAGCAGGAGTGATCGAATGCAGGACGCGGAGGGAGTGTGATCCGATGCTGGAAAACGCAGGAGTGATCCCAATGCAAGAAAACACAAGCCAGTCTAAATTTTGCGAGACTTCCTTGGACAGAGAGATGGTAAACCAAGTTTGATTGAACTACTTGGTACTTATGGGGGTCTATTTTCATTTCCTTGCACACCACTCTATGGATCTGTGGTTTACGCACCAAATGTGGGGGTGCAGATCTCCAGCAGCGGATCCTAATGTAAGCCCAGTAGGAACCTTTGGGGCTGTGTTCTGAATTCTGAATATCATAGATATGTTGCATTCTCCTCTGATATTTTTCGTGAAAAAAAAAAAAACTCCATTGTTCCTTTTGCTATCAGTGTTTTTATGAATGTCGGTTGATTCAGCGGTAATCAGGTGATGGAGCTTTTGCACTGTCACTATTGGCAACCAGTGAGCTCAAAGGCCAAGGCTTTTGTGTTTTCCGATTTTTCTTTTATTTGCGTGACTGTGTGTGTCTATGGATGGACACATGATTGCAAAACTATTTCAATTGGATTGAGAATTTAAATCGTACTAATGTAGATTCGATTATGCTTGACGTCCTTTGAAAAGAAAAATAACGTCAACCGACTTGGGGAAAATTAATTGAAAAGTTATTTTGGTGACCCTTTATTTTGACAGTCCGCTAACAAGGTATTTTTCAGTAAAGTAGAGGGTAACAATAACAATTATTGAGTACGAATATAAAGGTAGGCTCTGGGATATGACAGAAAACAGCAACTTTAATCAAAGATTTGACAGTGAACAAGAGCATCCCTAAATTTCGTTGTTTGGTACCTGTACTGTAGCAATGACAATAAAGTCCATTCATTCATTCATTCATTCATTCATCCGCTCGTATCACTGCCTACTGACATGACGGCAGAGCGCACGCACCAACGGCCTTCAACTCTACCCTGTCATCTCCTCCCTTCTCTGAAATGTCTTTGGTTTGGATTTTTAACAACAACACACTCTATTCTTGAGTCTGTTTTTGAAAGTGTCTGGCACTGCTATGACATGTCATATCCCAGAGTCTACCCTTAACGATAGCAACTACTAAGAAGTTACCCTGTAACTAGGCTACATGCATCTGTGATACCAAGTAGTGGAAGTTAAGTACTGGTAGAATACTCAACTCACATACATGGACATTTAGATGACTGACATTACCTACCGACCGATATTCTTACATTGTGAGTTCTGTTGTTAGTTTCTGTTTATTAAAGGTATAATTGGACTGGAAACTGAAACAGTGACTATTTTCAGATAAATAGCAAATGGTCACTGAAACTCAACCCATGTCTATTGGTCACACCACTATCACAACATCCAGCTACCATTACAATTGGTGAGTTACAGTCAGAGCTGAAACTTCCATTCACAACAGCGGTTGGATATTTATTTTGCAACACCATATAATTTGAATAATAAAACGTAGATGTGCTTAACAGCCATCATCATGGGAGTTAATGCATTCCCATTTAATGGGACAATCTGTAATCAGTGCATACATTTTGGGACTTTAAATAGATTATATAGAGATTTTTAAAAGAATATAACTTAATAAATGCCTCGTGAGCTTAAATCAACTGTTTTACCCCATCAGAACCTGATTTTTTTTACCCCATTGTTTGTAAACAATAATAAACATCACACTCTTATGTTATAGCTTAAAAACATGGTAAAACTATAATTCTGATCTCAAGAATGGTCTGTCCTTGCATCCATAGCTCCTTCAATGAATCCTCAAATTGAGTGGTTACATTTCTCCAGCCCCCATCTCTCAGCTGTTAACCAAAAAGAAAGTGGCGAGGAGGAGCCAGCTTTGTTGTTGTTGTTTGAATTACAGATTGCACCTTTAAGGTCTCATCTTTTTTAGGGCAGGGCTGTATAGCGTTCATGATGGAAGAATAGCCAGTGAGGAACAGAAAGCCAGGCAGACCCTGTAATGATAGCTAACTAGCGCTTACTAGCTAACTCCCCTGCACTCCCCGGCGAAGACCGCATTTCTCCAGCTCACCCAGGGTCCGAGCTAACTAGCACTAGCTAACTAGCGCGGCTTACCTGGAGAGGGCGTAAAGGTGAAAGAGTGGAGAGAAGAGTCTGAATATATAACAGTTTTAACTGCTTTGCAGCAGAGGCAGGTACCTGCTACAGTAAATTGCCGATTTAAAATGTGGGTTCTCATACCAGCCCCCAATGAAGTCATTCCGTTACTGAGAGCAAGGTTCCAGACAGTGTTTTTTTCGCTTTGATATTATAGGCTGTGTAGCCAAGATCAAAGTTACAGGACAGCCTTGTCAGATACAATGAGTCACGATCAATATATTACCCCAAAAAATCAACCTACATATTAGCAACATAGAAGAAAAAAAACTTCAACACCAGGCCCCCCCCCCCCAAAAAATAATCTAAATCCAGTCCTGATCTTATCATAACTGAAACCAACAATCCCTGAGTAATGTGTACTTTTGTTTCCTCATAATAATTTGTGCTCCTCATAATAATGTCTTCCCACTGAAGTCCAACAGCTGGCAGGGTCCCCAAAAGACTAGCGATAACTGATAACGGACAGCTCACCTGCAGGGAAGAGGGGTAGGGAAAGAGAGATCAGGATATGAGGAGGAAGTCATTCATTGTTGTTGTGACCTTGTGAGAGAATGACACTAAAGAGCCTTGCTCATACTGTAGGAAAGCCACCTACAGAAACAAAAAAGACACAACATCCATGTGGGTTTACACTCTTGATGAACACGTAACTGTTGTTACCACACATGCCAGGGCAAGGGGACGGAGAGATGTAAAGAGTGATAGGAGTTTGAGTGAAATTCGCTCGACATTTTTTAAATTTTCAGTTAGAGTAAGATGTACCCAGTACCCAAGTTCCCAGCTGTGAGATGTGATCATGTGCTCTATATCCAACTAGCCCAGCTATTCCTAACACTAAACACAAATTAGGGGCAGGGTTGCCAGATGGGGCAGGTTACCGCTGAATGGGCTACGTTATGGCTCACGTTAGACTTACTGTGTCTAGTACAGCTATAGGGCTAGCCACATCAGGGCTAACTGAATCAACTGAATAGCTTGCGAGCTTGTGCCTTGTAATTGGGGGACAAAAGCTATTAAAGTGGCAGTCCAAAATGCTTGCTAGATGTATACCTAGCTAATGTTAGCTAGCTAGATAGCAGCTGCGCTTTGAAAAAAACACCATGCTCCTCCTTTTCTCCTCAAATCGACCATTGATTGGTGATCGCTAGCTATCCTACCATTGATGCAGTCTCCTGCTAATGCACAGGTGACAGGTTTGCGTTTAATATGGGCCTGACTAATCCCTGGAGTGGAAACATTCCATGTCAACATTCATAGGGCGAGATGGCTGTATGCAACAAATGGGAATCCATAAGACCACGGCCCTAAAAAAAATACCCTGTTCTCTTAAGACTGACACTAATGTTGTTCCATCATGTTGTTTTTGGTGTCACGAAGAACATATTTGAACAGAATCCTGGATGCAGAAAATAAGAGCTAACATGCTAACAACTGGAACGATCGACTGGTTAGCATTACTAGCCAGTTAGCATGAAATTACTTTTAAGTGTGATAACACTTAACATTTCACACACAAATAAGTCAAGCACAACATTCATATGGGAATGTTACTTTTCTTATTTCTTTTAAAAAAACATGTTTTATAGACATGTCACTAATGTGTGACTTCAGGCTACTTTGACCAGGTTGCTATAGAAGTTTTTCTAGGGAATGTTTTCCCCAATCTTGACTCAATTTCCAAGATTTGCGACAAACATCACAATTTCACTTACTACAATATATACTTCTTTTCAAAGCTGCTTGTTTACTTGTTTTAACGTGAGTGAGTGTTTTGAATGTATTTTTCTCATGTAGTTTACAAGTAGCTAGCAGCGTACCAAAGTTGGGTTGATCCACCCGGAGAAAATCCTTGCCTTTTTTTTGTGGCAGTCATGGGAGGGATTTGAAAACTGAAATCAACATGTTATTGGCAGATGTTAATGAGATGTTAATGAGCCACGATGATGCGACCATTTCAGACTCGAGACAGATCCTTCTATTTTCAGATAAAGTTCAGCGGATTATTCAGCAATAATATAGATTTCCCATCTCTGATGATGCTAATTTCATTTTGCCTCATTAAACCACAAAACACCTGAATTGCAGGCAGGACTTAGGACTTATGGCTACGACACAGGTTTCTTAACGGCTACCGTTGGATTTCAAGGCACTCAACCTATATGTAATTATACAAAATCTTTGCCCCAAAATGCAAAAAAAAAAAAAAGAAGCTCTTTTTCATCCTCTTTGCTAGTGGTCATGTTAGTTTGAAGGTGAAACTTGCCAGATTTTTTATTTTACACGTTGGCAATGTCGATAGTATGCTCCTCCCTGCTCTCCCTGAGTCCTCAGAATCACTTTTGGTGGTGGAAACATACAGTAATGCACAAAAGAATACAGTGCTTGGACCCTGAACAGGTCTGGAGTGAGACCGGCACTAGTGGAAAAGCGCCATATGGTCATTTGTTTAAGTCAGGGTTCCCACGGGTCCTTGAAATCCTTGAAAGTTTGTGAATTTGAGAAAAAGAAATCAAAACTTAAGAGTTTTTGAAAATAGACATGGGGCATTGAAAGTGCTTGAATTCCCCTCTCTCTCTCTTTCTCTATAAACATATATTCAAAAATGTTTTACTAAGCTTGTCAACTAGTTCTGTCTCAAACTATGCCGTGTTGACTCCTTGAATTTGAGGGAATTGAGTCTTGAAAGTCCTTGAAAGATGCTTGAATTTGATTTCAGAAGGTGTGGGAACGCTGTCAAGTAACACTGAAATCAGTAAAAAAAAAAAACACAGCAACCCTTATCTGTGGTAGACTAAAGTTTCACTTTTTAGTGGTCTCGGCCATCCAGGTAGCCTACCTTGAGAGGGTCAATGTGCTATTAAACCGCCTAAATGTATAGCGTTTCAAATGTATTCGAATGATTGCTTACCTCAAGGAATGGCCATGATGATGTGGGGAATCCGGTCAAAGAATAGAGGAATACATACATAGGCTTACAATTCAGGTTGTATTGTTATATTATGTACTTGGATACAGGAGAGTATGTGAAAGTAAAATGTAATTCTTTCTTGCAAGCTCTCCTTTTTGCACAGAAGCATGAGAGACTGTGCTATATCGTTGACTTTGAAACTGTCCAGGAGGCTGTGTTGATAAGTGGTTCAAATTCTGAACGTTGGGACAACAAAATGTGATTATTTTGACTAAATCTTTCTATGCCTTCTTTAGATAATTTAATTGATTTTAATCATTATAGCGAGGAGACACACACATTCCACACTGCTTTAAAGATCCCCCAAGCACAATTAATTCACACAAGTTTAATGTGGCAAACTTGCCAAATTATTCTCCACAATTCAGTTCCATTCCAAAACAGGTATGGCAAAAGATGTTAGGCTATTTAGTTGTAATTAATATAATAATAATGATGATGATACTACTCTCCAGAAGCACTGCCTTAATTTACGGTAATATAGGTTTTATAGCCATATGACAAAGTCATGTGAAAAAATTAGGACAGCCCATGAAATATGAAAATGAACAAAGATGTCAATTTCTACTGAGGAAAAAGTTAGGGCACCCTATTCCCTAATAGTTGGTATTGTCCTAACTTTTTCCCCCACAAGAAAAAAGTGCATTTCTATTAATTAAATTTCACAAAATAATTTTTTAAGGATTTCTTTTCAGTTTTATTTGTTTAGTTACATTACCCCCATCTCTCAATACTGTTAAAATGAAGATCACATGTCCATTATGTTGAAAAAGACAAAGGTTTTCATGGGGTGTCCACCGTGTCCTATCTTTTTCACATGACTGTAGGTGTTCCTCACTCAGTTGTTGAACTCAGAGGTTGTGATTTTGCGTAAAGGAAAAGAAAAACGGTAAGGAAAGGAAAGTAAAGGAAAAAGTGAAGTTTGCGAGTAATAGGCCGGCACGCGCCTTTTCCAAATAAGAATACTAAACCTTGAAAACTGCACAGCCAGGAGAATGTGTAAAAGGTGTGGAAGTGCAAGGAAATGTTCATCTGGCCCATGTGCTCACACAGTCACAGTAGAAGCAGGAGTGGGTGTACCGGAATCAGTTTTGAGAAGGTGAATAGAGTCAGTATTACATTATTTGGAGTGAGTTTATCGGAAATAGTGGCAGATTGATCGATCGATGATGATACATTTCGAGGTAGTAGTAGATCAATGCACTGTACTAAAATAAACAGTTAGTGGTCAACATAGAGATACTTACCAGACAAATTGAAGGGGACAAATGACTCATTCAGTTTTTTGTCCTCCCTTGATGGAATTTCGGGTTTATTCCGCAAGCATTCTAGTGGGATGGAATTTAAAGGGAGGGCTTTTTTCCAACCGCCAAAGAGGAGCTGATCAACGTCAAGCACATTTTGGGAACATACACGTGGATAGTCCTGTTTACAAACTGCCATTGCACTGTGAAGTCATGTCGACAGACCTAATAATGTGGATTGGAGTTCTCGATCATATCGTAAGAATTCATAGACTCAACACTATTATAAGGAGTCATGGTGGTAGTACCGGGGAAGGGCTGGTGTGGGCAGTATTGTGCAGTGCTTCTCTGTGGAGGTTTTTAGACCCAAATGAGCATACTAGGGATGCACCGATGCTACTTTTTTTCAGACCAAGTACAAGTACTTACATTTGGGTACTTGCTGATACTGAGTACCGATACCGAGTACTTAATAATACTATTATAGTTCTAACAATGGCTTTGAAAACACGTTTTATTTTCATCAGCTGTTCCTCACTTTCTGACTGTAACAAATTAAATATGTGACAGGGTCCGGTGTTTTGGTCCCCAAGCCGGCAAGGATTTCAGACAGAAAGTACAGACAGTACAAGGAAGGCAGGCAAGACAGTGAATATGATACAGTAAAACTTGTTTGTTATATTGAGTGGGCTCTTCAACACTTAAACTTTTGTAATCTGGAGAAAAAAAACAAATTTTCGATCATTTCCGCGACTTGACGATTCCCGACTTGTTTCCGACCTCTTCCACCAAACCCTGCCACATATACAGAGTTTAGCAGAGCATAGTTTGCTGTCTGCTCTACTTTTGTCGTCATCATCACCTATCCTAAAATATCTCCAAGCTGCAGACACCGCTCCTCCTCTGCCTACCTGTTACGAGAGGTTACGTTACATTGCGGTTAAGTGGTATCGGGACCGGATGTAATCAGAGTAGTTTTACGAGGACATGAGCACAGTATCAGGTACGAATACTGTTATCGCTATCGGTGCATCCCTAGAGCATACAAGCCTACCACATCTGTCAGTAATCTGGGTTAGTAGCTGGGCACGGTGCTACACATCAAAGGTGACATCAGGAATAGGAGTCATCAGTCTGAGTTGAATCCTTCTTAATTTTAGTCAGTTTGAGTATGATGTCATCATGATGTCATGTATGATGTCATCATTATCAGCAACTAAGAATATGACGGATGAGCAACATGACCTCTGCCCTGGTGTGATGACAACATGGAATGTTCAGATTTTAAGTGTTTGTGTATCTGTGGGTGTGAAGGTGTTGATGTGTGTTTTATTATGTATATATTATAGATTGTAAATGCTGTTTTTAATCTGTGTCCTTATGACCAACAGTGGAATTGAGAGAAGCCACGAGAGATTGCTCGTGATCTGATCTGACAAGCAGGTGTCATTTTGCACACAAGTCGTCGTCCCCCCCCCCCCCCCCCCTTATATATAAAGAAAGTGGGAACACTGACCAACCTCTTATTAGCTGGTACATATGAACCAGTGGAGGCTGGTGACTTCCAGAATTGAGGAGGCCAATTTTGTTTCCGCTTGCTCGCTTCACTCGCGATGGAATGTTCCCTGTTCTTCTTATCTGTCTTTGTTAAAAATTATTAATTTGTGTTTGGCGGTACTGAAGGGATTGGGACACTCTCAGGATGGTGGATGAAGCAGCTTTTATTGCCTGCACAATGGGTCATCAAATAAACAAAACAATTGGCATGAATCTCTGGTCCGCCTGCAGCAGCTATTATCCCTTCTGCTCAGGCTCACAACATTCACCACACCATACTACATACAATCAATGACATGTCAAAAGCACTCAAACACTATGTCAATCAGACACACAACATACAATTCAGAACAATACTTCATCCATTTCTAATATTTATCCTGCAGAACAGCACTCATACGCGTGTGGCGGAAAAAGGTACTACACGGAGGCCAGGCCTCCTGTTCCCACCCATTTTCAGTGATTTGGCCAATCACATATTGCCATGAAAAAATTTGCATTACATTGACTTCTATGAGAAACCACTTTCCGACAGGAGGCCTGGCCTCCGTGTAGTACCTTTTTCCGCCACACGCGTGTATGAGTGCTGTTCTGCAGGATAAATATTAGAAATGGATGAAGTATTGTTCTGAATTGTATGTTGTGTGTCTGATAAAAAATATAATTATTGCTTTTTTAAATCTCT
The DNA here is from genome assembly GCF_963989245.1 of Nansenia antarctica. Taxonomy (NCBI): domain Eukaryota; kingdom Metazoa; phylum Chordata; class Actinopteri; order Argentiniformes; family Microstomatidae; genus Nansenia; species Nansenia antarctica. The sequence goes on from NC_137688.1 coordinate 86,188,068, forward strand.
CTCTCTTCTCTCAAATTATTGGGGAGGCCAGGCCTCCTCCACCTCTATGGAGGAGCCTCCACTGATATGAACCAACCAGGGTCAAGTGAGCAGGATTATGAAATGGAAACAGTAACTCTACTACCTTTCCTATTTCATTACCCAAGTACTCTTGTGTTCAATGGCTGAAGGTCAAGAGTGTCAAGCAACTCTGTAGCACTTAAAATAATCAACAACAGAAGCATTCATGCAAGGGTTATGACAACACCATGGTCTCTATTTTCAGACGGTTTAAAACGGACGCAGGTCTTAAATTCAGGCGTATAATGGCAATGTGTGTCTGCGGTAGGCAACAGGTGAAATGACCACAGTGGTGGAGGGCTGTCTCATCTCAAGTTGGGTGGAGTAGCGGTTAAAGAGGCGTGTTCACGACGACGAGCAGGTCAAGTGTCATCAGTTGTGCTGAAAAATGTCTACGCCTTGAAAATACCACTAATATTTCAGACACACCCTAGCGCCACCGCCCACGTTCGTGGTCAGACTGTTTTTTACGCTGTTAAAATTCTCCCCAAAAAAGTGGTTAATGCAGGAGTCTGTCTTTGTGATAATAGAGTACAGATGGGGGGTCTAGTTATTTCTTGCATATCACTGTCTGATCAAGCTAAGAAAAACTATGGAGGTGACATTTGTAATTGCAAGTATTTTGATAGATGATCTACGGAAACATTGTGCAAAACCAAATGGTCATGGAGATAAAAGCTGTTTTCCCTGCTATCTGAATAAATAGCTGTTTAATACGACATCTGTCTTTTTTTTTTTCCTGTGTGAATTTCCTTGCATTACCGTAAACAGGTGAAGACGGATTTGGTGGCTCCAGCTATTTGATTTAATGTCCTTATGTATATTGAAGGGTACTCAGGCCAGGATTGAGGTGTCATTTCAAACTATTCAATGTCACAAGCTGTTCTTCTTCTTCTTCTAAACGTGTACCGAAAAGAGTCACTATTTGATAACTACTTAAAGGTCTTATCGAGTGTCTGTGCCTATCCAACCTAACACCTTCCTAAGAACAACCTTGTGTCCTTGAATGGAACATTCCATGTTACAACTACTTTACAAAGGTCATACGCACAAGTATCATCGAAACAACCCGCAGCACTCATCCATCACTGATGTTATAGTATGTATGCACCGCTTTCATCATATTTTGCATATGTTGCTCCAAGGGTGCTGATTATGGCTGACCCTGTGCCTAGAGCAAAAAAATAAATTTAGTTGTAGTCTGTGCAATGACAAAAAGTTGAATCTAATCTAATATTTCTTTTTGGTAATTTTGTGGGGGTTGTCAAGGTCTCCTCCACCAGTTCCATGTTGACAAAGCTATGAAGCCGATTCCCCTGCCGTCATGACTGTCAAGCACCGTTAACTAACGGCCACTGGCACGTCTTTATGCAGACGTTTGTCAAGCAGGGGGCAGCGTGAACTCTTGGAACTCAAATGATTGCTTTTCCTACCAGACTATTAGCAGAGTAGCACTTTTTACAGTTTGCAACCTGTCCCACTCTGCCCCCAGAACGACTAGGCCATGTTTGTCCATAAACATCTACGCTACCGGTCAAAAGTTTTAGAACACCCTCATTCTTCCAGTTTTATTGAAATTCAAGCGGTTTCAAGTCCAGTGATTGGCCTGAAATGGGAACAAAGGTAAGCGATAATCTTGCCAGAGGTTAAAGAAAAAGTTTAGGTTAACAAAAACTGAAAAAATAATGTCAACTTCAACCGGCCTCCGTTTCAACTGCATAATACTTTACCTTGTCATTTCACCACCACTAGTTGCATTCTAGGAACATAGAACCACTTGTAACCTGCTGACCCAAATGGCTTTTTATCCTGGAGTGCTTTTCCCAATACCTAGCATTCACATCTACTGTAACTGACATACGCACAAATGATTATGTATATGATTATGTATGTATGTTATATAAATCCTATGATTTATTCAATAAAATTACATTTGAAAAGTTAAAAAAAAAAAATCAGGTTAGTTGTGTTTCAAATCAACGAGTCTAATCAACAAGGGACAGAATGTCATCAGATTGGAAGGTTTCTAGCCAATGAATGTTTGTCAGGGAGGGCACTGTAACGTATGGCTTTTCTGGGACCATCCCTCCATACTGTTCCACTTCAAGCATTTCAGATGTTCTCTTTCATAGTATTCGTTTCGTATCTCACTATGGGAACGCCCCCTGCGTGACCTCATCAGAAGCTGAATTACACTGCGCCAGCCCATTGGCTGGCCCAGGCGACGCTTGTGTCAGGAGGGACGGGACCCTCCGCCTATATAAGGCTTACACACGGCGTCTGTCGTCATTCAAAAACCTCCTCTCGCTTCTCACTGGAGCTGACGACAACTGTGCGGGTGGCTAAAGCTAAACAGTCCACAGATACGAGCGACCAACTCGTGCCGACGGGCGCTCTGCTGCTAAACTGCACTTCGTTGACGTTCACAGGAGTTGAAATACTTCTGTTGAAGAGTAGGAATACTCTGACTCGGGGTAGCGATACCCTGTGTTACGATTCGAGTAGCAATACTCACCTTGCTCGGAACGAAAAGAGTAGCAATACTCCTCGTTCTGAACGACACGAGTAGCAATACTCCCTGTTCTGCGAGTAGGAATACTCCGAACGGTTACGGGTAGCAATATCCAGTGTGAGAGACAAAAGTAGAAATAACTTTATCTCTATAACACACTGCTAGCGGGTAGATAGTAATATCCCTCCCCTGGCCCCTCTGTTTCCCTTGATAGCTGACAAGCTAACGGGTGAAGTAGCGAGGCCTGCTAGCAGCTAGCCTACAACCCCCTAGCCAGCAATGGCTAACGTTTTAAGAATAAAAGGTTTATGAGGAAATTAGCATAGGGAGAGTATGCAATGTTTATGTAGATGTGTCGTATATTTCTGTAGTATGTATGATCTATGTATGAATATGTAGTATATTTTAAACACACACACATACCAGGGCATGCAAGGACATGATGCCCTCTAACAATGAGGGTTCTATGGCAACCAGATGACCAACAGGGACCTCTGGGGGTTGGGCAAAGACACACATACACGCTGGCCCCTCCCCTCTGGAACGAAACGGGGAGAGAGGGAGAGAGCGTTCTCTTTCCAGCCCAGGTCCACGGGGAACACATGTAATGTATGTATCTGTCTGATTAAATTGTCTTAAACTCAATATCTGTTCTTTGATTCATAGCCAATAAGAGAAATAAGCAACAGAACACAACAGAAAAAGAAAAAAAAGAAAATGTATTGTGCAACCAGTGAAATAAGAGTCTGTTGACTTCATGGTAATGGATTATTGATCCTGTCTCTTGTCAGGTGGTTGGTAGGATTTTTCTAATCATTTACATTTACATTTTTGGCTTTCACATTTACATTCAGACACCTTATTCCAAAGCGACTTACAATCAATACATTTGACTAAGCAAGTGAATCATCAATCCATCAGTTGTAGCAGGAAGAGTAATCTAGCTCAGGCCCGGGGCCATTGGCAGTCTCAGTGATAGAAGGAAAACATTTTTTTGTATACATAGACACTGGAGAACAGAGAGAGAGTACAGGGAGGGCAGTAGAAGTCTTAGGGGACACAGTAAAGGGGAAAAGCAGGTGTCTCAGGAGACGCAGTGCTGGGGGGTAGTAGATGTCTCAGGAGGAGCAGTTAAGGTGTAACCTGAAGAGATGGGTCTTCAGCCTCCGACCGGAGATGGGTTGTGACTGCCGTTCAGGAGTCAGAAGTACAGGATCATAGAACCACATCGACCTGGTTGAGGTCAGGGTTGTTTGGTCTTGGTCCTCCTCCTCCTCCCTCTGCAGCACAGGAGTCTGAGCAGGGCGGCGGCGGAGAGCAGGGGGAGCGTCCCAGCGGCCAGCAGCAGCAGCAGCACGTCCACAGAGTGGTACGCATACCAGGGCATCCTGTAGGCCTCCGTACGTAGGTGAGACGCCCCCCCGTGACGCATCACAAACTCCACCCAGAAGATGGCTCTGTCCAGGGGCTTGGTGGGCTGGTCCTTGTGCAGATGGGACAGCCTCTGCATGCTCTGCCTGTAGGGGGCGTGGTTGAGCACCTCGTCCAGGGCCTTCTGGAAGGTGTGTCCTCTAACACTGGCCAGATCCAGGATCCTGGCGGCGCCTGTAGGAGAAAATTATTTCATTTCAATGAGACATTTTTTCATCCTTCATCTCTAAATCCTCATCTTCACTTAAACGTGACCACCCCTCATCATTGATTGGCCTCACCTGAGGGCGTGACTGTTACATCTGTACAAACACTTTTTTGAGGACGTTTGACTGTCAGACCTCGGTCTGTTATGCTTGTAAACTGTTCTCCTTTTGCAAAAGATAATTAAATACATTTTCTATATGCAATCTGAAGAGAGCAGGCTGCCCTTTGATATTTTATTTTTAGATACTTAAATAGTTATTTTACACGCCTCTCTCCTGCAGGCGGAGCAGGTTGTCGTACTGGTCGAAGAACACGGGGATGCCCAGCACCGGGACGCCGTGGTAGATGGCCTCCTGGACTCCGTTGGTTCCTCCATGGGCCACGAAGGCTTTGGTCTGGGGGTGACCCAGGAGGTCCTTCTGAGGCATCCAGGCAACCAGCAGAGTGTTGTTACCCACGGTGGAGGGGCGCTCCCCGACATGTCTCCAGATCACCTAGTCATAATAATAATAATAAATTAGACTCATATAGCGCTTTTCTAGACACTCAAAGACGCTTTACAAACTGAAAAGATTGAGTAGTAATAATAAAAAGGTAAACAGAAGAAAGTATAGGGGGCCTAATTAAGGTAGTGCTGGGGAGACATGGGAAGGGGAGAGGGTTAACTGGTGAAGGCTATATTATATTTATAATATATTATAGTAGTAATATAAATATAAGTAAATAAACCCCTCAAAAAAAGTTCGGAAACACTTTTCTTGTTGATTATTCCTCCCCTTTAATACCAATTGGTATTGTATTTTATATCGTTGGAAAGCGTGATTGGTCACCTTTATAATGAGGTACAACTTGTAAGGATCATACATTCATGGAATGAGTAACACAGCTAAATGTGTGGGTAGCGGCCCAAATTTTTTTGCCAAAATCCCCTGCAATATTCTTCTGTTGGTATTCACTCTCGTTTTGAGCTTCAAGTGCTGGCAGGTGTATGTCAGTCACAGGTGTGTGACTGGCACCTGAATGGCACCTAATTGACAGGAATGATATTCTGGGGCCAGTGGCGATCCCATATCTCCAGAATCTGGGACCTAACTCCATCCTCCATGATGACAACGCTCGCCCCCACAGAGCCAGGATAATCACAGAGCACCTCCAGAATTTGGGAGTGGAGAGGGTGGAATGGCCTGCCGTGAGTCCAGACCTCAACCCAATTGAACACTTGTGGGATCAGCTTGGGCGTGCTGTACGTGCCAGAGTGACCAACGCAACCATGTTGGCTGACTTGCGGCAAATCCTAGTTGAGAAATGGGATGCCGTCCCACAGCAGTGTGTGACCAGGCTGGTGACCAGCATGAGGAGGAGGTGCCAAGCTGTTGTGACTGCGTATGGATCTTCCACACGCTACTGAGGTCCCTGACAGTGTAAAATTAATAAAGTGTAAAAATGGCCAATATGTGTTGTTTTTTCCTTATTACTGTGGGAGAGTGCAATCATCCAATCCACCAAGCAACTCAAAACGAGAGTGAATACCAACAGAAGAATATAGGGGATTTTGGCAAATATTTTTGGGCCGCTACCCACAAGTTTAGCTGTGTTGCTCATTCCACGAATGCATGATCCTTACAAGTTGTACCTCGTTGTAAAGGTGACTAATCAGGCTTTCCAACGATATAAAAAACAATACTAATTGGTATTATTAAAGGGGAGGAATAATCAACAAAAAAGCGGGGTTTATAACGGTGATGAAAATTGGTTCAACTTCACATTACCTTATACCTGTGTTATAAACCTGTAATAACTAGCAACAACATTATACTAATTCAATGTCACATTATTACTTGATTTACTAATTGCTTTTTTTTGATACACGAGTGTAGTTTCAAAAATACATTAAAGAGTTTATCTTTTTTTTCTACCTTCTTGAAAAACTGAATTAGTACCTTCTGAGGCAGTTTGGCAAAGACACTGGCGATCTCTTCAGCGATGTCATTGTGTAGAGCGTTGACCAGCGTCCCCAGAGACATGACAATCACCCCGTGCTCCCCGGCGCTCTGAACAAACTCCTCCAGCTCTCTGGGAAGGGGCTGGGCCGGCTTACACTGGAACCCCCCCATGTAGACCACGTTGGGCATGGTGGGCCGGGGGAACTCAAACACAAAGTCTACCCTCATCAGCCAAATGTCCGCTTCTTGGATGAGGCTGATGATGTCACATCCTCCCTCAAAGTACTTATCACAGATGGCGTCATAGCTCGGCCCTATCAGGAACTTCTGTTGGAAGACAATGATGCTGTGGAAAAGCATGTTCTTGACCCTTTGGACAAAGCTCATTTTGTCTGTGAAGCCGGACCCTGGGACAGGGATATAAGAGAGGGGCGAAGGAGCGATGGTAAAGTGTCCCTCTCCACTGGTTATCCAGCGAGCATTGAGCACCACAGGCAGATTGAGATATTTGGCCAAAACAACCCCTCCTCCTACAGCTGGGTCAGTCAGAACCAGGTCGAACTGAGTGTCCTGAAGCCTCTTCACCAAGGGTTTGTCATCCAGAAGGTGAGACAGCATCTCACAGGCCAGGAAGTGGGCCTCCGAGATCATGGAGAGAAACTCTTTGGTGAGTTTGAAAAACGTCAGAGCCGAAGCCCCCTCTCTCTGAGCCTGAACCAACGAATGAATTGTGTTAATTATCAAGTAATAATACTAATAATAATAATGCATTTTATTTATAGGCGCCTTTCAGAGCACTCAAGGACACCTTACAGAGGATAATTTAAAAACAAGCAACAAATTCAAACAGGTTCAAACAGTGATTCAAACAAACCAAAACAAGACAAAACAAAAGAAATAAAAAACAACCATCAATTAAAAATACGCCAGTTTAAAAAGGTGGGTTTTCAGGCAGGATTTGAAGGTGGAAAGAGAATTAGTGTTGCGGATGTCTTGTGGGAGAGAGTTCCAGAGACGGGGGGCAGCAGAGTGACTGAAGGCTCTAGACCCCATAGTGAAGTCATGTCAATTCATGTGACCCATCTCTTTTACAGGATTACAGAAGTTCTGAGGAAAATACCTTCATGTGTTTCTGGATGTAGACCTCAAAGAAGTCGTCATAAGAAGCGTTCTCTGTAATAGTGACCGAGGTGTAGAGAGGAGACTTCTCAGCGATGTACGAGCTTGTTGAGGCTCGGACCACGGTGAGGTTATGTCCCCTGGCGTGGAGCTCCTCGATAAGAACCTTCATGTTCACCCAATGGCTACCGGACACCGGGTAGACCAGGACATTTCCTCCATGGCAGGGTGGTGACAGCAGTAAGGATGTCAGACAGACACTGAGGAATGCAGGTGTCCCCCATGCAGGACCAGGATGCATTTTGTCTGAAATTAAAGAAGAAAGATATATTGACTCACCTAACATATTTTTAAAAAATAAAAAAACCGAATCATTTCTTGGTTGTCTCAGCACTTTTTAAAATGTTCTCAAGTCACATCCAGTACATCCATCACCTCATTTGTTGCTAATAGCAACTTGCTATGTGTTGGAGTGTCGTGGAAATCGACGTTCAGATTAACTGGTCCTTGGTGAGACATAGGCAAAAAAAAGTCGTTTGCAAAGTACGGCGTTCCATCACAAGTAAGCGAAGGTTCTAGCAATAGAAGGCCCTGCACAGAGGGGGTTTCATACAGTATCAGTGCTTCAACCTTGACCAAAATGATTATTGATATTGATATGAATGATATTTATTATGAAAAATGTTTAAATAATAATTAATCGCCCCCACACGCGCTTGCAAAACAGTTTTGTGTTTGGTCCGAGTTTAGCGGGAAATTTGGATTTCAGGATATTCCTCTCCTCCGCTGGTCCCTTGAAAAGAAACGTCAACTCACTCACGCGGCCAGTCTGATAGCAGCGGACTGCTAACGTCCAATCACAACAATGATTTTGTACAGTTCAGTATAATATTTGTAGATATGTTTTCGTTTAAATAATATTCACTCTGTCTTTTAGTTTCACACTCAAAAATCCCTCAAACGGTTCACTCTACAGCGGGAGAACAGGTGTCAGAAGAAGAGCCATCAGCATCGGCTAGCTGTGGTGGTGGATCAGCAGACATTAGCATCGGCTAGCTGTGGTGGTGGATCAGCAGACATTAGCTAGTAAAAAAACGATTCTTATGTGCCGTCACTTTAGCAACGACAGTATTGGCAGGGAAAAAGAAGGGGAGTCGATTTTTTTATTGACAACGGAATTACATGCTGGAGAATTCAGGGAACATTTGGACAATAAGAGACACAAGGGAGAAGTACGGGAAAACAGGGCTCATGTGGGTGTCATCAAAGGTAAGAGTTGGTTTTCTTTAACTCAGCTGATACTCAGCTGTTTACCGAATGCTCCATCTGACTGTCACACTGTGATTTTACTTGTGTAATATGGTGGGTTGACATAATTCACCCACGGAACTATGGGTTGGGAGTATTGTTCCGCACGGACAGATAAGTGCGTGGTACCCGAGTTGTTTATTCAGTTCTATTTACTGCTTGAGTGTGTTGTTGACAATCGTTCATATCCTACATTAAACGTTTAACTTTGTCATTTGATACGCCGCCTACGACTCCCGTCTCTCGGCACTACAGTTAACAGTTAATCAGTAACGTTAGCCGGTTTTGTGCTCTCATGTAGGCCTACTTCGTATTGATGAGCTGATGATCTTTGTGTGTGTGTGTGAGTGTGTGTGTGTGTGTGACTGTCAGTCACAAGTTTATATTCTACGGATGTTGTTCAGTAAGCTACTGTATGCGCGTTCTTGGTTCTGTGTGTACTCGTGTACTTCATATTCGATGAGCTGATTATCTTTCACTGTGTGTGTCAGTGTCAGTGTCTTGACTTGGGCGTATCTGTCAGTCACGTATATTATTATGATCCAAAGATGGATATTATACGGTAACCTACGTTCAGTGCTGTATGTATGCGCGTTCTGCTGCAGCTGTAGCCTCCGGATATCTTGGTATTTGATCACCTGCTATATAAAACATCGCCGCTCGGCTTTAATGGCTTAACCGTTTTTTTTTTGGGGTGCCACGCTCCCTCTAGTTTTTCGTGAAATTACGTCGTTGTTTTGAGCGCGCGTGCACGTTTCATGCACGTGCACGTGGGGAAAGATATTTATGCCCCCACACCCGAAGGCCAGTCCGTGAAAATATTGTCTTACATGAAACCGGTCCGTGGCGCAAAAAAGGTTGGGGACCGCTGCTCTAGAGGACAGATTGGACACTTTCGGGGACACTTGGTGCCTTCCTGGCTGCCCTCTGTCCGTTCCCTTTAGGCCATGCGCGTTCCAGTATGTACACTATGTGTACAAAAGTATTGGAGTGTACTACAAAAGTATTGGGACACCCGAACATCACACCCATATGTGCTTGTTGAACTTCTCATTCCAAAACCATGGACCTCCTGCGTCACAGCCGCCCCTAAAAGGAAAAGTGACTCATTGGCTGTCAACTAGGGCATGTCAAACATGAACGCATAATGTCCTTTAGAACCACAAGAGCACAAATATATTGGACAGGAAAGGATTGCTCTTTTACTATGCGTTGCCATTTTTCGGTAGCCTACCTAGGTACAACGAAATTTAAATGACAGTCCTAAGATAATAAAACACAAGAATGAGACATAAATAGATATAAATAGGGGGATAAGTGATGGGTAGGAATCTGAGAATGTATCTATTATGTAAACTTCTATACTTCTATACACTATATGGCCTATTCACAGGGGGGTATATAGATAGGGGGGAGTTAGCATGTAACTGTGTGCTTTTATAAACATATCAACATATGAACTAGTAACTTATATACAGTATATGAAAACCTAAACACAAGAATGTAAACATATTGCAGGGTTATAGAACATTGCACTATTCCCTTTTATTCAAATTCTTCACAGAGACACAGTGTTTAGCATCTAAGATAACAGCTTTAACTATTGATTGTGACCTTTAGAATGAAACTACTAACTTTCCTATGTGTGTGTTTACAAATTCACCTCTGCACAGCTTTCTACTTCTTGTATATGACTAAATGAGTTGAAAAAAATAAGAAAATGCAGTTGAAATTCACTCACCTGTGCTATAGAGACCATAGAGTTATAACACGGTGTGACTGTTACTCATATAGAAAATGAAATGAATATAATATGAGCTCAAACTCAAAAAAAGTTAATGATGATTGGTCTGATCGCAGGTGAATGATTTACATAGAAAACATACCACACTGGGCTATGAACCAACCTGGAGGTCTGGGATACAAGTATGCATGAGCACATCATTGACCTCTCACCCACATTACAGGCATTCTGATCACCAGTCCAACTCACTGTCCACCACCCCACTACCCCACTACCCGCCACAGACACAGGGAGAAGAGCTGAGTCATAACTGAACAGGCATAGCTATCAAAACATTTCCAGTACAGTAGGCCAGTGTTTAAAAGCTTCCTACAGCAATCTCAATGGTGGTCTACCTCAGTGGTTCTCAAACCTCTCCTCTGGGACCCCCAGCCGCTCCACATATTTGATCTGTTCCACCACCAGCACACCTGATTCAACTAATCACGTTTAGTTACTTTTTTAAATAGTGTTTTATAGTGTAATACATTTTTTAAAATGAGTCACATTTTAAGGCCTATAATAACTTCTATATTTACTTCATTCACCTTATTAACCTATTTATATACTGGGTTATTAGCCTGTATGTATTTATGATTGATAAAACGTTCATGCATAATTATTATTGGTTATTATTATTATTATTGTTATTATTGTTGTTGATGAGGCTTATATTTTCTATTAAAAAAAACATTTTACTTCAGGAAGCCAGGTAGGCCTACCTCAGGGAGATGACTGGCCCTGGTTGGTGGTACACAGCTTGTCTATTCTGGGGGAGATGGAGGTTGTCAGGCAGAGCATCATGTCATCCTTTGGCTGCAGTCTGGAATGGTATTTGCTCTTCAGGTAGGTGAGGGAGGAGAATCCACTTTCACAAAGACAAGTTGTTGCCAAAGGCAAGAGGCTCACCATGGCCTTTGCTGTCAGTTGGGGGAAGTATTTCTGGCAATGGATCCAGAACTGGGTGACAGGCTTTGGCTGTCTGTCAACAGCTCCCTCAAAACTTGCAACATCTGTGACAACATTGTGCTGTGTGATAAAACTGCACATTTTTAGAGTGGCCTTTTATTGTGACCAGCCAAAGGCACACCTGTGCAATAATCATGCTGTAATCAGCATCTGATATGCCACACCTGTCAGGTGGATGGATTATCTCGGCAATGGCAAAGGAATTGGTTGTTATGGAGATGTGAGGTTTGTTGTCGTCTGGGGCCTCCCCTGCTGGGCACACACACACACACACACACACACACACACACACACATCAGATTGTTCTTTCCAACAGGCTTATTAGACAGACCGTGTGTGTGTGAGTCTGAGTGTGTGTGTGTGTGTGTGTGTGTGTGTGTGTCTGTCTGCGTCCCTGTGTGTGTGTGTGTGTGTCTGTCTGCGTCCCTGTGTGTGTGTGTGTGTGTGTGTCTGTCTGCGTCCCTGTGTGTGTGTGTGTGTGTCTGTCTGCGTCCCTGTGTGTGTGTGTGGGTGTGTGTGTGTGAGTCTGACCTTTCTTGATCAGGTCCAGCTGGGTTCCCTGGTCTCCGACTTTATTGCCTTTGCTGCTGTAGAACTGGTAGAAAAAACAGAACAGTACAAAAAAATGTTTTTCTTCTATCACGGAGACTGCCAATGGCCCCAGGCCTGAGCTAGATTACTCTTCCTGCTACGACTGGTGAACTGATGATTCACTTGCTTAGTCAAATGTATTGATTGTAAGTCGCTTTGGAATAAGGTGTCTGAATGTAAATGTGAATGCCAAAAATGTAAATGTAAATGATTCGAAAAATCCTACCAACCACCTGACAAGAGACAGGATCAATAATCCATTACCATGAAGTCAACAGACTCTTATTTCACTGGTTGCACAATACATTTTCTTTTTTTTCTTTTTCTGTTGTGTTCTACATAAACATTGCATACTCTCCCTATGCTCATTTCCTCATAAACCTTTTATTCTTAAAACGTTAGCCATTGCTGGCTAGGGGGTTGTAGGCTAGCTGCTAGCAGGCCTCGCTACTTCACCCGTTAGCTTGTGTAACGATGGTCAAACAGGCAAACTTCTTTCAACCAATTCTTTTTATTGATCTGCATGGAAGACATATAAAACACAAATCTTCCTCTGGTCTGCAGCTCTTGTGAATCTATTCAGATGGCAGACATATTCTGGTTGTCCCACCGTGTATGTATATTTCACATCAGGATAATTTGTTTACAGAAAGAACACAAATTTCCCTCAAACATTACAAATAACAATTACAAACAACATGTGGAGCAACATACCTGCATGGAAGACATATAAAACACAAATCTTCCTCTGGTCTGCAGCTCTTGTGAATCTGCGCATTCAAAATAACAAACAATAAATGTTCACAAACATACAATCCGTGGACGAAACTATACAGAAATCATCACAATACATGTAAAAACAAACAGCACAGTACTACACCAACATTTTCACCTTACATTACAAGATTCTCCACACAAATAATAAAATACGAGGAGCATTTTACATCGCGCACATACCTATTCAGATGGCAGCCATATTCTGGTACCACCGTAAGTATGGCAACAACAGAAGGACAATGAACGCGCAGACCTGCAGTACACCCAAACTCCAAAGGGGGCTCCAACAACAACCAGGGCTGCTCAAGCACAGCGAAACTCATCTACATTCACCACAACTAAACATACATTCCCAACTCTGTTACACTTGTCAGCTATCAAGGGAAACAGAGGGGCCAGGGGAGGGATATTACTATCTACCCGCTAGCAGTGCGTTATAGAGATTTAAGTTATTTCTACTTTTGTCTCTCACACTGGGTATTGCTACCCGTAACCGTTCAGAGTATTCCTACTCGCAGAACAGGGAGTATTGCTACTCGTGTCGTTCAGAACGAGGAGTATTGCTACTCTTTTCGTTCCGAGCAAGGTGAGTATTGCTACTCGAATCGTAACACGGGGTATCGCTACCCTGAGTTAGAGTATACCTATTCTTCAACAGAAGTAGTTCTACTCCTGTGAACGTCAACCTATGCAGTTTAGCAGCAAAGCGCCCGTCGGCACGAGTTGGTCGCTCGTATCTGTGGACTGTTTAGCTCTAGCCACCCGCACAGTTGTCGTCAGCTCCAGTGAGAAGCGAGAAGAGGTTTTTGAATGACGACAGACGCCGTGTGTACGTCTTATATAGGCGGAGGGTCCCGTCCCTCCTGACACAAGCGTCGCCTGGGCCAGCCAATGGGTTGGCGCAGTGTAATTCAGCTTCTGATGAGGTCACGCAGGGGGCGTTCCCATAGTGAGATACGAAACGAATACTATGAAAGAGAACATCTGAAATGCTTGAAGTGGGTTGGTCCCAGAAAAGCCATACGTTACAGTGCCCTCCCTGACAAACATTCATTGGCTAGAAACCTTCCAATCTGATGACATTCTGTCCCTTGTTGATTAGACTCGTTGATTTGACACACACCTAACCTGAATTTTTTTTTTTTTACTTTTCAAATGTAATTTTATTGAATAAATCATAGGATTTATATAACATACATACATAATCATATACATAATCATTTGTGCGTATGTCAGTTACAGTAGATGTGAATGCTAGGTATTGGGAAAAGCACTCCAGGATAAAAAGCCATATGGGTCAGCAGGTTACAAGTGGTTCTATGTTCCTAGAATGCAACTAGTGGTGGTGAAATGACACGGTAAAGTATTATGCAGTTGAAACGGAGGCCGGTTGAAGTTGACATTATTTTTTCAGTTTTTGTTAACCTAAACTTTTTCTTTAACCTCTGGCAAGATTATCGCTTACCTTTGTTCCCATTTCAGGCCAATCACTGGACTTGAAACCGCTTGAATTTCAATAAAACTGGAAGAATGAGGGTGTTCTAAAACGTTTGACCGGTAGCATAGATGTTTATGGACAAACATGGCCTAGTCGTTCTGGGGGCAGAGTGGGACAGGTTGCAAACTGTAAAAAGTGCTACTCTGCTAATAGTCTGGTAGGAAAAGCAATCATTTGAGTTCCAAGAGTTCACGCTGCCCCCTGCTTGACAAACGTCTGCATAAAGACGTGCCAGTGGCCGTTAGTTAACGGTGCTTGACAGTCATGACGGCAGGGGAATCGGCTTCATAGCTTTGTCAACATGGAACTGGTGGAGACCTTGACAAGCCCCCTCTTTCACTCACACCAATACAACCCCCACAAAATTACCAAAAAGAAATATTAGATTAGATTCAACTTTTTGTCATTGCACAGACTACAACTAAATTTATTTTTTTGCTCTAGGCACAGGGTCAGCCATAATCAGCACCCTTGGAGCAACATATGCAAAATATGATGAAAGCGGTGCATACATATAACATCAGTGATGGATGAGTGCTGCGGGTTGTTTTGATGATACTTGTGCGTATGACCTTTGTAAAGTAGTTGTAACATGGAATGTTCCATTCAAGGACACAAGGTTGTTCTTAGGAAGGTGTTAGGTTGGATAGGCACAGACACTCGATAAGACCTTTAAGTAGTTATCAAATAGTGACTCTTTTCTGTACACGTTTAGAAGAAGAAGAACAGCTTGTGACATTGAATAGTTTGAAATGACACCTCAATCCTGGCCTGAGTACCCTTCAATATACATAAGGACATTAACGTAGATGCTGAAAAACATCGAGCTTGTCCAAGACAGCTGGTGTTAACGCTCAGCATCAGCGGGCTGCAAAATGCAACACACTTGCAGGGAGACTCTAGAATATATATTGCATCTCTTGTCTTCCGAACCGGTTCGCCGTCTCGTCACAGGGGAAACTAGGAGCTTCTTGGAGATCCTCCAGGGAGATGCTAGGGGTCTCTATCCCAGCGGGGGGGCACCTCTTCCCTCCCCTTCCCCCTCCCCTCTGCCAACAGTCCGATGAGTGCATCCAAACCTCAGTGGGGTTTGGGAACATGGCCGTCCACGTAGAAGTTGCGGGTGACCCTGGGGAGGGTCAGCTCCATGCCTTCCATGTCGGGGGTGAGGATGACCTGGCAGCTCAGGCGAGAGTTCTCCTGCAGACCGGGGGCCATGTCCAACATGTCGTCCTCTCTTTCCAAAGGTTCTGGTATCTTCTCCATATAGTTGCTCATCACGTACACATGACATGTTGAGCAGGCCAGTGATGCCTCGCAGGCACCTTCAAGTTCAATGTTGTGTTTATGGGCCAGGTACATGGCGTTGTCTCCCACCTTCCCCTTCACATGGATCCTCTTTCCAGCTCTGTCTATGTACACCACGTTTACTCTACAGAGCAGAGAGAGAGTTTGCAGAACATTATTTGAACACTCAACTACTCAACAGCAAGGCGAATAATTCTAACTACCATAGTCTAAATGAGATGCCATGTCTAACTGAGAAAACGTGTAGCATTGCATATAATCTGTTAAACAGGCAATTCTGATGACTTCTTATGGGATAATAAGGTAGTGGTTAGTGTGAGTGAAAAGCGAAGAAACCAACAGCTGTCACACAATTACACACAGTAGCCTAGAGATGAAGCCCATAGACTGGAGCGCACACGCCATCACAAGAACACTAGATTCTCCTGAGCTTTGCATCAACCTTGCATCATTACTTACACATCTTCTTCGAGGTCTTCGGAAATTCTCTTCACCCCCTCAACACTGTGGTACTGACCTGTGGAAACGGACCAGAGACATTGTGGATAATCTTAAATGAATACTATTACTCGTTAATCCACCGAGAGAGATGCTGAAGATCTAATCTCCATTGTTTGTCACAAGGGTTTCATTCAAGATCGCTTCCGAATCGGAGTGGATTTGAGATGAGTCATGCAACTCTGTTACAAAACATGTTGCGTAGTTTCAATGACACGGGTTTGATTGATTGATTGAAAACTGTATTAGAAGATTTGCAGAAGTAGGTACATGAAAGTACATATTACATACAAGGTCAACTAAAAGGATAAAAACCCAAGAAAGCCACTGGCTTATTTCAATTGGGGTCCTTGTATGTCATGCATGGTCAGCGGATGGTCAATTCACCCTATATGAAATTATGTAGAGTCACTAATTAATGTATGGTCCACATACCGTACGAACAGTTACGTGTTCTTTCTTTGCACATCGTTTTACGACCGAATTAACGGGACAGGTTAGAGAGCTCCAGCTATCTTACGCGTGTTGTTTAA
Organism: Nansenia antarctica; assembly: GCF_963989245.1. Lineage (NCBI taxonomy): Eukaryota > Metazoa > Chordata > Actinopteri > Argentiniformes > Microstomatidae > Nansenia > Nansenia antarctica. The sequence continues at coordinate 86,204,605 of NC_137688.1, forward strand.
AGAGATAGGAAATGTTAGGATATTTATAGCATAGTATAGAGTACAGCACAGTGTTTTATTTGTACAGTATAGTATAGTGGATAGTGTACATAGCCTTTATTTATGTAAACCAGCTCTTTTCCCTTCTTGTTTTTAGTTTTTTTTTTCCTAGCACCAGGGGAGCCACCCCTCCTAAATGTCGTTGTATGGTACCTGTACTATAGCAATGACAATAAAGACCATTCATTCATTCATTCATTGTGGATACTCTTAATGAATCATATTACTCGTTAATCCACCGAGAGAGATGCTGAAGGTCTAATCTCCATTGTTTGTCACAAGGGTTTCATTCATTCATTAATTAGTTCATTGAAGATCGCTTCCGAATCGGAGTGGATTTGAGACGAGTCATGCAACTCTGTTACAAAACATGTTGCGTAGTTTCAATGACACGGATGCCATGCATGGTCAGCGGATGGTCAATTCACCCTATATTAAATTAATGTATGGTCCACATACCGTACGAACAGTTACGTGTTCTTTCTTTGCACATCGTTTTACGACCGAATTAACGGGACAGGTTGAGCTCCAGCTATCTTACGCGTGTTGTTTATATGCCGGTACATTTAGCCAACGAGGGGGGTATTCCATCAACGTCGCTAAAGGAAAATCCTGGCTTATTTTTGATAACTTCTCGCGAGACTTATCAGAATATGCCTGGATATTTTTAGGAACTCTCGCGAGACTTGTCAGACTAAACCTGGATTTTCTTTTAGCGATATTGATGGAATACCCCCCAGACCAACCAACCAACTCACCTATCGATGTCTGCAAATGTCGGCTCAACGTCCGAAAAGGATCCACAGCTCGTCCTCTCTTTGAATGAGTATATATATATACACCAGTCCTGCAACTGTTCAATCTGCTGAAAGGACATGTGCTACAGTCAGGTTTAACTCTGGAGAGTCTGACAGTCAGTCCCACGCTCGACCGAACTGCAGCGGCGGCCGCCATGACTGTGTTTTGATCAGGTGATTCAAAGTGACCAATAGCAGAAGAGCAATTCTCGACAAGCGTGCCAAGACTGCCATCCTCTGTTTCGACAGCAGAGGACGCTGTTGCAATAGATATTCTTAGATGAATATCGTTTTTTTCCCCAGAGGTGGGCGACTTTACCACAGTCGATGATTTTTTTTACAGAGGCTATATTGAATATATTATATAGTATTAGGTCATATTTCAGAACATATAATGTTGATTATATTTGTCAACGTATTCCAGTCGCATAATTTAGTCAGCACAAGAAGTAGCATGTGCATTACGTGACACCAAACCTGGTTTTATCATGTTATCCAGTTAAGTTCTACTTTTAGAACATAAAAAACGTAAAAGCATCTCTCTAATTTCTCCCATTTCCAAACAAATCAACCAAAAACGTTTTACGGTGTGACTGTGTATGACTGAGGTCACCGGAGCATGAAGGAAGCTCCTGATAGGTCGATTTAAAAATCCCCATCTCCTCTTCAGACAGACATACAACATGTTGTCCAAGGTTTACCTCTCCAAACCTTGAGACACCAGCGGGGGAGTCATTTCTACAGCTTTGAAGCAGTAAAACCACATTTCTACAGCTTTGAAGCAGTAAAACCACACACACCAGAGAAATGTGTTTACATTTTACATGTGGTGCCCGGCATCACCGTAAAAAAGAATGAGATCATCATCTGTGATAATAAGTACATTGTCTGGTATTTCTTCTTTTTTTCCAAGTATTTTTATTCAAAAGTTACACAATACAATATGATTAATAGGGGTGTAAATCACCAGCTTCATCACGATACGATATTATATCGATTTGTTTGTATGACGATACAATGTTTGACGATATCACAATGTCAGTCACGATACGATTTCGATTCGATTCGATTCAAGATCGATATGACGATATGATCGATATGACGCGATATCATATGCCAATCTAACACAATTATCAATTGTAATAAGTGGTAATTAACATACAGCTCATTAACACACACACACACACACACACACACACACACACACACACACACACACACACACAGGTTCAGAGAGACATCCAGTCACACACGCACACACACACACAAACACACACAAACACACACGTGTCACACACGTCCAGCAGGTCTGATATTGGTCTGACTGGATTCGCCTCGAAGAGTAGATGTTAAAAAATATCTTTGGTGTCCAAAACGGTCAATGTATTCGCCCATTAGACTCCCGTTAGACGCACTCTCATTAGACGCACTCACACAAGCCGAACATTTCCGAAGATCACCGGAGATTGCCGAACGCGAGAGGAGGAGGAGCCGAGAAGTGGAGCCGAGACAGTCACACACGGTGAATGCGAGTCACACATTGCGAACGCGAGTATGTTAACGTCCCTGGTTCACAGAGAGATGTTCCAAAATATATATTAAAAGGGATAGACTTACTGTCTCTCATCAAAAATGAAAAACATTCGTATCTTTTTCAAGTCTCTCTCTCTCTCTGCGCGCATAAGATGACGATATAGATCGATATTTTTACATTGCATCGATGTAATCAGATCGTTAGTCAATGAATCGATGCATCGATGTGAATCGATGTATCGTTACACCCCTAATGATTAATGATCGAGAACATTGAGAGACAGAGGCGTCTGATTGGTCAGCGGGGCTATGGGGATAATATTATATCGCCGACTACTGGTGTGGAATGCTCAATGCCAGCGTTTATATTGCGTTTAAACATGCTGGTGTGGAATGCTCAATGCCAGCGTTTATATTGCGTTTAAACATGCTGGTGTGGACGGTCATATTTTTATATACGAAAAACGTTTATCAAAAAAACGTATTGGTGTGGACATAGCCTGAGACCCAAGGGACTGGGTCCTACTGGGTTCCCCCCCCCCCTTTTTTTTTAACTCCTCCCCTTCCTTTTTCTATTTAAACTTCCTCTTCCTGGTTCATTCTTCATTTCTCCCTGATGAAGGCACATGGTGCTGTAAACGCACATGGAGCTCTTTCTTTCTTTTAGCCTTTTTTGTTTTATGATATCAGTCTTGCTTGACTTTTAAAACATTCTTGATCAGTGATCAGGGACAGATAACCCATATCTACTTTTTCAATTATTTATTTCTGCCAGTAGTTTGCACAAACAAATGTGTACAAACAAATTGCCTTTTGCACATGGTTGGGGGAGGGGAAATTAGGTCTCCAACTTTTGAGACTCCCTTACACATGGAGTGTGTGTTAGTGTGGAGTGAGTTTTGCACTTTAAAAGCACCTTTGTGTGTTTCTTCAATTCACAGTGTTAGTGTGGAGTGAGTTTTGCACTTTAAAAGCACCTTTGTGTGTTTCTTCAATTCACAGTGTGAGTGTGGAGTGAGTTTTTCACTTTAAAAGCACCTTTGTGTGTTTCTTCAATTCACAGTGTGAGTGTGGAGTGAGTTTTCCACTTTAAAAGCACCTTTGTGTGTTTCTTCAAATCACAGTGTTAGTGTGGAGTGAGTTTTGCACTTTAAATCACCTTGTGTGTTTCTTCAAATCACAGTGCGAGTGTGGAGTGAGTTTTGCACTTTAAAAGCACCTTTGTGTGTTTCTTCAAGTCACAATGTGAATTTGGTGTACCTTTAGAGTCCTTTGTATGAGAGGGACCTTCTTTCCACCACTGCTTCAAGGCAAACATTTTTTTTTTTAAAAACAAAAACAAATAGATACTGACAGGAATAACAGGAATCATAGTCAGCAGGCCTTGACTTTAGGCCTATATTTCTTCTTTTATCTTTTATCTTCTTACCTTCTTTTAGTTTGGCTAGCATCCATTGAACACTTACCATGAGCGACGAGTGGACCGCGGTCCGTCGACGGAGACGGGTATGGAGCTATTTTAGTGCCAGCAGAAATTGAATTGTATTTGACAGATTGAATTGAATCTGAGCACAAACTGAATTGTATTTGACAGATTGAATTGTATTCAATTATTTTAATTCAGTTTTCAAATTCAGTTTCTCTAAATACAATTCGGTTTTTCTCAAAATACAATTCAGTTTTTCTCAAAATACAATTCAGTTCTCAAAATACAATTCACTTTTGAATTGTAACTAACCCTAATTAACAATTTTCACAGCTTGGTCCAAGACTTCAGTGAGGTCTGGGGGCATAGCCTTGGCGACAAGGGCTTCTCGATGTAGCATGCAGTGGTTTATCTGCACGGCTGGATTTTCCTTTCTCACTTTACTTACAAAGCCCTTCACCCTCCCTGTCATTGACGCAGCCCCGTCGGTGCAGACGCTGACACACATTCCCCAGTTAAGGCCCCACTCTCTCAGGTATTCATCAGTGACTTTGAAAATCTAATCTCCGGTTGCATGTGTCTTTAACTCTTTGCAAAAAAAGAAGTTATCCTCAATGGATTTTGCATCAACATATCGTCAGTTCAGATCTCAAACAAGGTCACCCTGCAGGAACATGAAGGGAACAAGGAGGTCAAAGCAATGCTTTAGTGTGCTTCAGTTTCTTTCACTCACGAGCTGTTGGTGCCCCGGGGCCCATCTCCTGGTCGCAGTACACGTCGCCCTTGTAGAAGGCATGCCCGTCTCCAGGCTCCTCGGCTGCCTGCCACAGATGGGGCAGGGGTCCCCCGGCGCGCTTTGGGGCTTTCCTTTCTCCTCCTCCAGCACCCTCTTGTCCTGCCGCCTATTTCTCCTCCGTGCGCAGACCGTGGTCCTGTGTGTCTTGCTCACCGACGGCAAATCGACCGTGAGGGCTGACCTCTGCTCCCGACGCCACTCCACCCGAGTCTTGGCTCCAGGGCCCTGTCAGCCCTCATGATTTCTCTACTACTCTACACAGTGTGTCTACTACTCTACACAGTGTGTCTACTACTCTACACAGTGTGTCTACTACTCTACACAGTGTGTCTACTACTCTACACAGTGTGTCTACTACTCTACACAGTGTGTCTACTACTCTACACAGTGTGTGTACTACTCTACACAGTGTCTGTCTACTACTCTACACAGTGTGTGTACTACTCTACACAGTCTGTCTGCTACTCTACACAGTGTCTGTCTACTACTCTACACAGTCTGTCTACTACTCTACACAGTCTGTCTACTACTCTACACAGTCTGTCTACTACTCTACACAGTGTCTGTCTACTACTCTACACAGTGTGTGTACTACTCTACACAGTGTGTCTACTACTCTACACAGTGTGTCTACTACTCTACACAGTGTGTCTACTACTCTACACAGTGTGTCTACTACTCTACACAGTGTGTCTACTACTCTACACAGTCTGTCTACTACTCTACACAGTGTCTGTCTACTACTCTACACAGTGTGTCTACTACTCTACACAGTGTGTCTACTACTCTACACAGTGTCTGTCTACTACTCTACACAGTCTGTCTGCTACTCTACACAGTCTGTCTACTACTCTACACAGTGTCTGTCTACTACTCTACACAGTCTGTCTACTACTCTACACAGTCTGTCTACTACTCTACACAGTGTGTCTACTACTCTACACAGTGTGTCTACTACTCTACACAGTGTGTCTACTACTCTACACAGTGTGTCTACTACTCTACACAGTGTGTCTACTACTCTACACAGTCTGTCTACTACTCTACACAGTCTGTCTACTACTCTACACAGTCTGTCTACTACTCTACACAGTCTGTCTACTACTCTACACAGTGTGTCTACTACTCTACACAGTGTCTGTCTACTACTCTACACAGTGTGTCTACTACTCTACACAGTGTGTCTACTACTCTACACAGTGTGTCTACTACTCTACACAGTGTGTCTACTACTCTACACAGTGTGTCTACTACTCTACACAGTGTGTCTACTACTCTACACAGTCTGTCTACTACTCTACACAGTGTCTCTACTACTCTACACTAGGGCTGCAACTAACGATTATTTTGGTAGTCGACTAATCTGTCGATTATTTTTTCGATTAGTCGCGTGGCTTTTCGCTGCGCGTAAATGGCGACGCAGAAGCATAAATCCGGCTTAACTAGCTATCTAACCTAACGTTACGCCAAGCTACAGCTGCTCACAGAGCTAGTTGATTGGCTAGCTAGCATTGCTGGCTAGACTACAGACAGCTCACGTTAGTAGGCTACGCTTGGCGCTGTTTATCTTACAGACAGCTCGCTGGTGGACTCAACATAATTGAAATAGCATTCACTTATCAAGCATCATTCATGATCATCCACCATGACTACCTGGTATTTTAATAGCGACCACCCCTCACTTCATTTCATCTCGCGTTCTCCTGGCTTCAACATGGAAAACCCCTGCTACGTAACGTTACATACAAGCGCCTCTGTCTGTCACATGCGCACAGGGCAAATAAATTAATAGCACAAACGCTCATAGCATGTACAGCCCTGTCCATGAGACGTTGTTTTCCAACATGTAACAGTAAAGCTAACATAAACATTACGACCCTAACAATATAACGTTAGCCAGTTGGCTAACAACGTTAGCTAAAACTTACCCAGCTGATTCTTGCATGGCTCCCTAAAAAAAAAAAAAAAAAAAAAATCCCGTTTTTTTTAATATAACTTTTTTATGCGATTAGTCGACAACAACATTTCACGCCGACGAATTTTCGTAATCGATTAGTCGTGACTAGTCGACTAATCGTTGCAGCCCTACTCTACACAGTGTGTCTACTACTCTACACAGTGTGTCTACTACTCTACACAGTCTGTCTACTACTCTACACAGTGTGTCTACTACTCTACACAGTGTGTCTACTACTCTACACAGTCTGTCTACTACTCTACACAGTGTGTCTACTACTCTACACAGTGTGTCTACTACTCTACACAGTCTGTCTACTACTCTACACAGTGTGTCTACTACTCTACACAGTGTGTCTACTACTCTACACAGTGTGTCTACTACTCTACACAGTCTGTCTACTACTCTACACAGTCTGTCTACTACTCTACACAGTCTGTCTACTACTCTACACAGTGTGTCTACTACTCTACACAGTCTGTCTACTACTCTACACAGTCTGTCTACTACTCTACACAGTCTGTCTACTACTCTACACAGTGTGTCTACTACTCTACACAGTGTGTCTACTACTCTACACAGTGTGTCTACTACTCTACACAGTGTGTCTACTACTCTACACAGTCTGTCTACTACTCTACACAGTGTGTCTACTACTCTACACAGTGTGTCTACTACTCTACACAGTGTGTCTACTACTCTACACAGTGTGTCTACTACTCTACACAGTCTGTCTACTACTCTACACAGTCTGTCTACTACTCTACACAGAGTGTCTACTACTCTACACAGTGTGTCTACTACTCTACACAGTGTGTCTACTACTCTACACAGTCTGTCTACTACTCTACACAGTGTGTCTACTACTCTACACAGTCTGTCTACTACTCTACACAGTCTGTCTACTACTCTACACAGTGTGTCTACTACTCTACACAGTCTGTCTACTACTCTACACAGTCTGTCTACTACTCTACACAGTGTGTCTACTACTCTACACAGTGTGTCTACTACTCTACACAGTGTGTCTACTACTCTACACAGTGTGTCTACTACTCTACACAGTGTGTCTACTACTCTACACAGTCTGTCTAGTCTATTAGGGCCCTGAATGTTTATAACATGTTTATAACAGTCCTGGTCCCACAGATTAATTGCCAATTTAAATTATTGGCCAGGTCTCTGATCTACTCTTTCACTGGCTGCACCTTCACTGAGGAACTCTATCCATACTTCAGCGCCTGTACTAATGATGGTGGTAGAAACTCTGCCCCTCTGATAATCTCTCCTGCCACAGGAATTTAGAATTATCTTTGTGTTGTCACTACTTAGTCAAGACAAGTCAAGAGTCACTTTATTGTCCCATCACTGGGAAATTTGTATTGGGCTTGCACCCCACAGCAGCCAACAAAGAGCAACAGACAATACAGAATATTAGCACACAAACAGAAGGCGGACCTGATTAAAACAAGAGTGGAAATAAAACGATAAGCAAGATAAGTTACATTCATCTGGTGCAGTTTAAAAGTTTAACAGAAACGGGAATAAAATCATTTTTAAATCTATTTAATCTAGCGCGGGGGACTCTGAACCTCCTCCCAGAGGGCAGCAGTTCATACTCTGCATGTAGGACATGGGAGGGATTCATGAGAATTCTATTAGCCTGTCTGAGAGTAGCCTGTTCAAAAATAGACTGCAGGGATGAGTGGTCTTTCACCCCTATGATCTTCCATGCAGTCTGTATCAGTCGGACCAGTTTGGACCTAAGTTTTACAGATAGGTTACCAAACCAAGATGTAATGCCGTATCTGATGAGACTCTCTAAGACAGACTGGTAGAAAAGTAGCATACATTTTGGGTCAACACCATGAACTCTAAGGCGGCGTAGGAAGTGTAGTCGTTGTTGTAATCTGCTACAAAGGCTGTCTACATGAGTGCTCCAGGTGAGTGAGTTATCAATGAAAACCCTTATACTTAGGAAAGATTATGGTATATTTTGCCACACAGTAATGTCTGATCTGGTTTGTTATCATATAATGTGTGTTCAGCTCTCTCTCTAGTTAGCTGAATGGTGAATCTTCTGCTTGCTCCGGCAGTACGGGTGAAATGATGAGATCTGACACAATTCGATTTGATTTCCTTCTTCCTCTATTAAACAGATTGTAAAACTGACAAACACATTGATCTATTAGTACATGTAAATAATTAACAGTGAACGAACTAACAGAAAAGATTTAACAAACTACACAATCATTCAGAACTCAACTTACCAACTACCATCTCTCTGTACAACTGACCTCCCGTTTCCCCTGTCACTCAGATCACACTCATTAAGCCCGCCCCCATTTCTATCTAACCAATCACTCCCCTCATGCATACCTTTAACCAATTACAATCCAACAAACAAAATAACCCCCAAATGAACCCTCCCATGGATTAGCCAAACAATGTGTGTTATCAGTGTATCTGTTAGAGATGGTGAATATGCAGCAGCAATGTAAGATCCAGGTTAGATTAGACAGGGTTGACGCTTAAACTAGGTTGAGTCTTCGACTGAGCAGCGGTTGAGATGTTTAAGCTCCAGGCTTTTCTTCTTTTGTGTTTGTACACGTATATATTAATTCTTTATCATAAATGTCCATTGAGTTGACAGTGTTCACTGCCAATGAGTGAAATTTAGAAAAAAAGAAAGAAAAAGAAAAAAGAAAAGGAAAAAAAAAGCGTTAAAAAAGAGATTCTAGAATCTTTAAAACGTTTTTGTGTGGTAAAAATACAGTATATTCCCAATGATTAAGCACCACGTTCAAATATTTGGGATCTCATTCCTTTGCTGTTGAAATTAACTTTTCCAAAATATTGATATTTACAGTATTCCAAGTCTGTACAGGCAGTGTTATTAACCATTAAAATTAACCATATAACAGGCAGCAATTTATACAAATAAATACAAATCACATACAAAATATGGTACAAAAATATACTACAATATATATATATATATATATATATATATATATATATAAATATATATCCTCTCTCCGTGGCACAGAATGGCTGCCCTGTTCCACTGGTTAGATGGAGAGATATGGGGCCGTTTTGGTTGTAGTTTGGCAGAGATGCACAAAGCACTCGTAAAGATGGCACCCTGGATCTGCTGTCTTCTTCTTCTTCTTCTTCTTCTCTGTCTCACTCCCAGTCCAGCTCGGGCCCGGTGGCGGTGTCGGGGAGGCTGGGTCCTCCGTGGGTGTCCTTCCTCAGCTGGAGGGAGATGCAGCTCAGCCAGCTCCGGCTGGTGGGCATCTCCCCCACGATCTCCCAGCTGTCCGTCTCCTCGCAGTACCTCTCGATGGTGTCGTGGTACCTGTCCCAGCCCTCCTCCCCTCCCAGGACGTAGATCTTGCTGTCCACCACGGCCACGCCCGGGCGGTAGCGCCTCTCCCTCATGGGGGCGCACATGGTCCACTGGTTGCTCTTGGGGTCGTAACACTCCACCTTGTCAGTGTTCTCTGTGGACGCGTGCCAGCCGCCTATGACGTATATCTTTCCCCTCAGGGTGCAGGCTGCGGAGCCCGAGCGAGCGATCTGCATGGGGGCCACCTCTGTCCATGCGGATGTTTTAGGGTTGTACACCTGGGCCAGGTCTGTACCGTCGCCATCCTCCAGGACAGCGCCACCAGTGACGTAGAGCAGGCCGTCCAGGGCCACCACGGCAGGGCTGGTGACGGCCATCTTGACTGACTCCATGAACTGCCAGGTGTTGGTGTGGGGGTTGTAGCACTCCACTGAGTCCAGCCGCGACCGCCCCTCCCACCCCCCCACCGCAAACACATACCCGTCCAGCATCACCAGACCCAGCTCCGAGCGGGCCACGTTCATGGGCGCCATCTCCAGCCAGGAGTCGAAGCAGGGGTCGTACCGCCACGTCTCCCTGCTGGCCGAGCTGTCAGGGAACTACCCCCCCGCCAGGTACAGAGTAGGACCAGAGACCACCAGGCCGTGCTTGCTGACAGCGAAGGGCAGGCAGGCCAGGCTCTTCCACTGGCTGGTCAGAGGGTCGAAGCTCTCCACGCTGCGCAAGACCACCTTGTCATCCTCCCCCCCCACCGTCACGATCACCTCCGCTGTCCCTGTGGACCTGCGGGGCCGGGCCTGGGAGCAGTACAGCTCCCCGCGGCGGTCCTGCAGCAGCAGGTAGTCCTTGGCGTCGGAGATGAGCCTCTGGCAGCGCAGGGACCCCCGGACCACCTCCAGGGACTCGATAACGTCGTGGATGTAGTACGGACTGATCAGGGGCAGCCGGATGTGCTCTAGAACCTTCTCAAAGCTCTGCCGGCGGGTGGCGCTCTTGTCCAGCCACAACATGGCCGCCTCGAACACCGTCTCCTCCTTGGACACGTTCAGGTGGTCGCTGCCGATGATCTCCGTCAGCTTGTCCGCACACAGAGACAGGAACTCTTCCTGTAGACAGACAGTGTTAAAGTGCAGCAGGATGTAGTCCATGCTGCGTTTCTCCAGCTCCCTGCAGGAGTGCGCCTCGGCGAAGCAGTGGATCCCCACGCAGTTCATCTCGTCCATCTGGCGCTCCATGAACCTGCAGCATGCCTCCCGCACCGCCAGCACGTCCAGGAGGTTGGCCGCCGTCAGCAGCGCCTGGACGTTGGCCTTGGAGATGACCACCTCGGCGGTGTAGGCGTAGCTGACCAGCATGCCGATCATCTGGGGCTCCACCCCGTTGATGGCCACGCGCTCCTGCCAGGACTCCATCCATGTGGAGAACATGGCCTGGAAGTAGGAGCTGAAGGAGGCCAGGACGATGCGGTGGCAGGAGAACTCCTGTCCTCCGCAGCACAGCGTGACGTCACAGAAGGCATTGTTGAGGCGGAGGCTGTTGAGGCCCTCCAGGACCTTGTTCGGGTGCCGGGCTTCCACGAACACGTACTCCTCCTCGCTGTCCAGGGACGCCGCGGAGAGCTCGTGGGTCTCGTTGAGGGCCGGCGAGAAGGGCAGGTAATACTACTGAATTTAAAAAATTCAGTGGCCGATAGGTTAACAGCAATGATCTCAGCCATCCTCTTACTTCAGTCGAGGGCAGATCCAACGATTGTGAGTTGAATTGAGACCCTTAAGGTGTTCCGTTGAAACAGTTCTCCGTCAAATGTCCCTAACGCTGTATGCCCATCCGAACTAGCTGTTGGATCCATGACGGATCGAAAAAAAACAACAACAAATATGCACACATATACAGTCACACACTACTCAATAATTCAAATGTCAATATCTTCAGATGACCCTTTAAAAAAATTATACCAGTGCCCAATCTTATTCAAAAACCCCCACACGGCAGAGTAATCAACTTGGAGCAAAGGTGAGCGTGCTTAGCCGCCCACGGTGATCGAGACGACATCGATGGCAGTTGAATCCAGAAGGTCACGGCACCAATGTAACCCGTGTGTGTTAAGCCTGCGTTGTGTTCTGGTGGTGTGTGGGGCAATAACGAGGCCGGAGGCAGAACTGGGTCTCTGGTTCACTTTAGTGGAGCTGTGTGACATACAGAACATACACACAATGTATCAGGTAGGCTAACATCAGTCTGGTTAGTTTAGTTAGGTTTGCTTTTGAGTCTGCAGAGAAGGGATTTAAAAAAGATCTCCAAACTCCAAAATCAGCCATTTCACTAAAAAGGTGGGCTGGTGTGGACTGTGAACACTGGCCTATCTCGTGAGGGGGTCAATGCCTTATCAAGGTAGCTCTAGTAGGCCTGGCAGGTGGAAGGCATCAGATCTGCATGATGGTCTGGTCATTCAGTCTCCTGTAGCAGCACAAGGGTCCTGTTTATACACCATGGTGTTTTCTCTTCTGGTGTGTTCTTAGAGCAGACGACGTTCTGAAGCTTTCATCACAGTCAACACAGAAGTAAGGCTTTTCTCCTGTAAGGATTCTCTGATGGGTTTTGAGACTTTGAGAGGGGGAAAAACTCTTCCCACATTCTAAGCACAGGTGGGGGTTCTCTCCAGTGTGCACCCGCATATGTACACATAGATTGCTAGAAGTACTGAAACATTTTCCACATTCAGAACAGTTAAACGGTTTCTCTCCAGTGTGAATTCTCATATGTTTTGTTAATGCTCCGGATGAAACAAAACGTTTACCACAGTCAACACAGCAGTAAGGCTTGTCTCCTGTATGGCTCCTCTGATGGGTTTTGAGACTTTGAGAGAGGGAAAAACTCTTCCCACATTCTAAGCACAGGTGGGGTTTCTCTCCAGTGTGCACCTTCACAGTATATAGACCGCTAGAAGAACCTTTATATTCCTTCAACAGTAAAACCATTTAAAATGGTGCCAAAAATATCCGCTGCCGCCGAGTCGGTAGTGGCAGAGGACGTGGTGGGGGAACCCTGGCTGACCCCACTGGTGACGGACTCAGAGGACTCAGATTATTCATATTTCCGTTGGTAAACGGTAACTCCGTTGGTAAACGGTACCTCGGTTTGTAACCGGTAAATGTCACGTCGGCGTGTCTGAAAGCAGGATCATTATGATACCTGTGGCGCAAATTTTGGTTATGCTTACGTCTGAAAGCAGGATCATTATGATACCTGTGGCGCAAAGTTTGTTTTTGCTTCTGTCTGAATCCCTGGTCAGATGCATATTGTGATGTAATGTAAGACTTCTGCTTTTCTTTGAAATCTGCATCTGCTGGTGATGTATGCTTTCTTCTTAATTTGGATGTCATGGGGGGCAGACATCTTTGTAATCTTGACACCACACCTTCTTTAATTTCTTCGCCTGTTCTTCTCTCTCTGTTGCTGTTGTGCATTTAATTTGGAAAACGTCTTACTGTCCTTTGACATGTGGATAGTGCATTGAGTGACTGCAGAGAATGCTTGCTGGCTGGGAATGCAGTGTGTGCTACATCTTTGGTCTTCTGTGTCACCTTCTTCTCCACATTTTCCTGATGTGGGTTGTCAGATTGCACTGGTAGAGATGGCAAAGCGTCTGACAGATGTCTTGCATGTTCTTCTTCTTCGGCGTTTGGGTAGTTGTTTTTCCTCTCCACTCCACCAGGCTCGGGGCCGAGGGGATACCCTTTTACCACCCCGAGACCTGGTTGAGGGGCTCACCCGGGCTATATTTCTGGACACCCCAGGCCCCACCCGGGAGTCAAAGTCCAGCAGGGCCTTGTTGAGCTGTGCCACCTTTCGTCGCCACCTTTCGTTCTCCTGGGCGAGGGAGAACAGGTCCACCTGGTCGCCTTTGGACTCCAGCTCCTCTAGTAGGACTCTATTCCAGTTCAGCCTCCCTCAAGTCATCAATCTCATTGTGGTATGCCAAAAATGTCAGAGCCATGCATGTACACTGTGTGTTTGCTGACCTTCCATAGCGACACTGGAGGAGGCTTTCTGATCCAAGCCCCAGGACGTGGGAGGGACGCGGAGAGTAGCCAACAACCGCTTCACCGACTCCTCAGCGAAAGCGTGGATCACCACAGAGGAAAAGAGTCCTCTTGTTACTCTCCCTCTTTGGGTGTGTTTTAGGAGAGCAGAGTCTGAGTGACTTTTGCCAGTTCCCGCATGGTCCACTGAGATCTTTCCGTGTTCAACCATCAGGCTCTTCAGGCGGTCGACCAGGTCGCGGGACAGAGCCTGGACCTTCTCTTGGGAAAGGAGCTCCTCCAGTCTATCCAGAGGGGCAGAGGCCTGCTGCAGCTCTGCAGGACTGAGTATGGTGTCCACAATGGCAGCCATGGAGTCCCTAGCACCAGCCGATGATGATTCCAGCATTGAATCATTCTGATCATTCTGATCATCATCACCTCGTTCTCACTAAGCTGAATAACTCAGACAGCTCACCTGTCCTGTTCAACTGGTCAGATTTTGACATGTCCTCTTGGACCACACCCAGGATTTGGCTGATGCTCTTCTTGGCCAGCGCTACTTGGGTTTCGGTCTGGGGCTGCTTTTGTGAAGACAGAAACTTCCTCAGCTTCTGCCGCAGACTGTTGTACAGCCTTTGTGCAGTGGACCAAATGTCTGCCTCGGACACGCTAACCCCACTCTCAGAAGCCTCCGGGTCTCTAATGCTGCCTGGCAGAAGACCGGAATCTGCTGGCGTTGTTGATGTTGCGTTTGGTTGACCGTTTCCCTGGTTCATCCAACCTTGGTGTGTGAATATTGCACACCATAGGTGACAGGTACAAGGTTATTTTATTGTTCTTCACGTAAGCTGGCTTAATACACATCAAGCTGTTCACCATACTGACTGCCTCCTCGTGTTCACTAAACTCCAGGAAGCCCTTGCAGGGAAACACCAAATGTTTCACAACCGTGCCAAAGGGCTTAGCCAGAGTCAGCAAGTCTTCAACACCAACAGAGCCCAGGGGAAATTTGGTTACCACCACCTTTGTTCCAGCCCTGGGCTTCAAATGGTGCCTTTCAGGTATAGGCCAGGTGTCAGCACCTGAGGCATGCTCTGAGTTATGTGGTCTCTTATATGGCATAGAAGGACGGGGTCCTCTTCTTGGAGGAGAAACATCCTCTCTACGTGGGACAGGAATCACCTTCTTATAGGATGTCTCATGTTTCTCCAAATCTGGATATTGAAGCAAAAGTTGTCGTCGGCTGTAACTATGGGTCACTCCGTTGAAGTGGTCCTTCCAGTGGCGGCTCCTGCCAAATCTCTCAGGGGGGGCAATTGTTGCGTTGATGGTTAAGGTGACACGTTCAAGGGTAAATTCACCTAAATCAGCGGGCTTAAATAAATTGACTCTCACAGCCATTGGTATTCAGTTATCACATATTTTATTTTAGGTGCAGCAAATCCAGGATAAAGAGCAGTGGCACAGGGGCTGATAATGTGCAATGGATGGATAAAACTATTTACATACTACAAAATACAAAATATGGACGGCATACATACTGCTCACTTGTATTGGGCTTTCATGTTCTTCTGTGTGTAGATGCTGCTGTTGGCGGCCAGCTTGTTGGCCTCAGACAGCTCCCCGATGCGCTGCTCCAGGTTCTTCATCTTGGAGTCCATGGCGTTGATGGTCGCATTCTGTTCACTGAGTAGTTTGCACTTCTCCCGAGACTCCTCCTCGTGCACGGCCCGCTTGGACTCCAGGGTCTCCTTGTCAGCCAGGTCCACCTTCATCTGGGCCTCCAGAACCTTGATCTTGTCTTCATACAGCCTGTCATTCTGAACTAGGTGGGATTCCATCCTCTGGGCTGTGGACTGGGTCTCCCTCAGGTTCTCCTCCAGCTCCAGGATCTGTTCGGCCATCTGCTGGATCTGCTGTGACTTGGTCTGGATGTCGTCTTTAAGCTTGTTCTCCCGCCGCTCCACCATCTCCAGCCTCTTCACCTGGTTCTCCAGGGTCTTCCTGCCCTCCTCTGTCTCCCTGAGGCGTCTCCGCAGGGTGTCGCTGGGGTCGGCCTTGCCGCGCAGGCGCTCCAGCTCGCGCTCCAGGCGCTCTTTAGCCTGGCGGATGTTCTGCAGCAGCTCCGTGGCCTCCGTGCTGGCCTTCACCGCCTTAGACAGCTTGTCCTGGAGCTCCTGGATCTTCACCTGCTGTTCAGAGTTGGTCTTCTCCAACTTGGACAGCAGCTCCTCCACCTCTGTTTTGCCCTGCTCCTTGGCCTTCTGTATCCTCTGCTGGTAGTCGACGGCCTTCCTCTTCAGCTCCTCGCTGGTCTGTCTGGAGTCACGCAGCTCCGACTCGTACAGGTCGCTACGGCGACGAGCAGCAGACAGATCTTCCTCCAGCTGCCTGATGGTGACCTGCATCTCCTCCAGCTGAGCATGGTACTCCTGCTCCTTGATCTCCTGGCCTTCCCCTGCAGAAGGTGGTTAAGCAGTCACTCAATTTGCTGGTCATTCTGGAAAAGATCCTTTCCACATATCCAGTGGATGCTGGGACGCTCAGGATGTGGCTGATGACGGACAGCATGTTAGGCAGGT
Organism: Nansenia antarctica; assembly: GCF_963989245.1. Classification (NCBI taxonomy): domain Eukaryota; kingdom Metazoa; phylum Chordata; class Actinopteri; order Argentiniformes; family Microstomatidae; genus Nansenia; species Nansenia antarctica. The sequence goes on from NC_137688.1 coordinate 86,221,112, forward strand.
CAGCTGCTTGAAAGATAGCCACCCACCTGGCAGCCACAGCTTTGGACTTCCACTCATCTTCTGCACCCTCCCTGAGCCCCTTCAAAGTGGCATTTGCTGTGGTGCATTCATCATATAGTTCATCCATATTGACTTTATGGATGAGGTTGATCTTACCAGTGATCCTCTCAATATCACTGAAGGTAGCCATTCCATGGTGCAGAGAGAGAGATTGCAGGGAGAACAACCAGTTGATATTTTAATAATAATATATTCAATATAAAATATTGTGGCATGATTTTATGTTTGAAACCTTTCAAATAAACATGTAAAAAAAAAAATAATGATAATAATATTATGCCATTCTGAAAGGCTAAATGAATTTAAAAAAAGGCTGAGCAGGTTTACAAAATAACTAATTAGACGCTTTACAGTAATTCCCCAACTGACCAGGAAAAGTACCTAGATTTGTCGCTGGTCGCTTTTGACTAGTTAAGTCGCCAGATATAGCGACAAAGTCACCAAGTTGGCAACACTGGGAATGAAGGTTGGACCTCCTCCGTGGCGAGGGCCGAGAAGACTTCATCCACCAGATCGAACGACGTCCCCAGGGGGCTACACCAATAGGGAGGGAGTTAATGCTTATGCTGTTCCGAGGGAGACTGGCCCTGGTCTGGGTCTCTGTCACAAGAGAGGACAAACTGACTCCTGCAGTTTAACATGGCATGGGCACCATCATCTCAGACACTTCTGAGCTCTTGACCAAAGTCCTTGAGCTAACTGTACCGGTACAAAAATGTCTCCCTGATTTCACAACAGTTTCTGATTCAGGATCTCCCAGACCATTCTTCTCCTGAAGTAGGGCATGTGTTTTTGTGTGAATGTGGTGGTGCCTCGTACTCCTCCTCTGCCTCGACCGCCTCCTCCACCACCTCCTCTACCACAAGCTCTGGGGGCTGCTTTACGAGGCCCCCTCCTTCCAACGGGGTTCGCCTCCCCCACCCCATAATACTGGGGTGGTCCGCGTATGCGCCCATGATAACCTCCTTATTATCATACCTCTAACCACCTTATTATCATACCTCTAACCTCCTTATTATCATACCTCTAAGAACACTCTCATCCCATGATGAGATCATGAGCCCATCCTCAGAGAACACTGCCCCATACATCTGCTGAGGTCTGGGGATTCCAAATACCTTTGGGGATTTGGGGCATTTGTCTGCCAATGCTATGCTCATGTTTTCATTTGCTTGGTCTTCGCTGACATTCTGAGCCCAGAACGTGATGGCATCCACAACGTGGGTAACGCCAACAAGCTCCATGTTCTCGCTATCCATGTCGGATTGGTCCATGAGTTTATACGTCAATTGACTGAAGTACGAAAAATCTAAATCACAACATAAGGCCACCATGGGACCATCCCACTGGGGACCCCTCTCCTTCTCCTGGGGACCCCTCTCCTTCTCCTGGGGACCCCTCTCCTGGACCCACTCGGCTGCCAGGCTGGAGGGGTTGTGGAAGGGCTGTGCGAACACGGGGCTCTCGCGGTTCCCCCCTGGGAGGCTGGGGTGCAGGTAGGAGGGGACCCGGGGCCCGTCTCAGTCTCGGAGGTCGTTGTCCTGGTAGTGACACAGGCGGCTCCGCCCGTTGAGTGGGACTACCCTGCTGCATGGCAGGGACTTGGGGTGGTGAAATGGGGGGTATCAATGGGAGGGGTATCAATGGGGGACATAGGCAGTGAATCTGGGGAATTGGGTTCAGGGGTACTGGGGCTCCTGCCCACTGTTGTTCTAAGGCCCGTTCTCCTTGGCCTGTGCGTGTCATTAGTGTCCCTGTCTCTCCGGGAGTGTGTCGGTGGCTCAGGATACTGAGGGGGAAGAGAGTCCCCTCTGTATGGGGCTAACCTGTCTCTGTGAAGTACAACCCGTCTTCCCCTGGGTGGTAGCTGGACCCTGTACACTACCTCCCCCACCCTCTCCAGTACCTTACAGGGCCCCACCCAGTGACAGTCCAACTTAGGGCATCGGCCCCTCTTTCTCCGTGGACTATACACCCACACCAGGTCCCCAGCCTGGAAGTGCTTTCCTTTGGCCCTCACGTCATAATTCCTCCTCTGTCTCATACCCGCTTTCTCCAGCTGATTGCGAGCAAAGCTGTGAGCTGACTCCATCCTGTCTTGGAGTCTTCTGGCGTACTCCCGTCCCGGGGGAACAGTCGGAGTGTCCGGGGATTTGCCAAAAGCCATCTCTGCCGGCGTCCGTAGTTCTCTCCCCAACATGAGCAGGGCAGGTGTGCAGGAGGTGGAGTCCTGCACAGCAGATCTGTAGGCCATGAGGACGAGGGGAATATGCATGTCCCAGTCACGCTGGTGTTCTGCGGTGAGGATGGCGAGCTGCTGTGCTAAGGTCCTATTGAACCTTTCCACGAGTCCATCGCTCTGGGGATGTAAGGGTGTGGTCCGGGTCTTGTGCATGCCCAGACGCTCACACATAGCAGCTTTTGCTGTTTAGGGTCCAGTCTGACGTGTCCAGTTTTTTGCCCTTGTCCTTACTTTCCTGCTGCAGATATTGCAGCAATATCCTGCAGGCTTCATCATTGTTTCCTCCCATGGAATCAAAATATGTGACACACATGACACACAGAATTCATTATTATAAGATTTAGCTTTGTGGCAAGATCAGTTGGCCTAAGTTAAAGAACGTATACACTTCAAAGTCCTCATCCTCACATACAAAGCCCTCCCTAGCCTGGCCCCCCCTTACCTGACTGACCTCCTTCTCCCCCACCGCCCTACCCGTACCCTCCGATCCTCATCCATTGTTCCCCTCACTGTCCCACCCTCAAAACTCAAAGGCTTCGGTCACCGTGCCTTTTCACGAGCCGCACCCCGCCTCTGGAACTCTCTCCCTCAACCACTCAGAGACTCACCCTCACTCCTCACTTTTAAATCCCACCTCAAAACCTACCTGTTCTCCCATGCCTACAGCCTCCCCTACCCCTAGCCATCTCCCCCATCCCTGCCACCCCCGCCCCCCCTGGACATGCATACAACCTCCCCTACCCCTAACCATCTCCCCTAACCCTGCCACCCCCCTCCCCCCATGGACATGCATACAACCTCCCGTTTCCCGTTCGTTAACTCTGTGTTCTATGTGCTCATGTTATCTGTTGCTTGTTGTTTCTGTGTTTTCCGTTTTTCCCATATTGTCAGCGTCTTTGAGCCTCGGAAAAGCGCTATATAAATCTAATAAATTATTATTATTATTATTACATGTTCCATAGACACCAGTCACACCACACACATGTTCCATAGACACCAGTAACAACACACACACATGTTCAAGATGGCGGCGCGCTACTCAGTCGCGAGGCTCGGAGTGGCTTCTACACTGGTGTTTCTTTGTGTTTTTAAGTACATTTGTATGTACACTTTTATTTTAGTACTTATAGGGAACAGTTGTGTAAATAGTACCTACAGCAGGCTCGACTTATTAGAAGTCGGCACGCAAAACGACAAGACAGTTACAGCGGAGTTTCTGAAGCAAAACAGGATATACAACGAGATCGCCCGTGTACCGGGAGAACCTTGGTACTCAGTCCCCTCCCTGAGGCGTAAACGCCGGCGGCGAGACCGTAGGCAACGACGGGGCCGCCGGGGAGGCCTGTTAGCAAGGCTAAGACGTAGCCCTGACAAACCTGCTTTGCCAAGTATTTTCCTTTCCAACGTCAGGTCCCTGACGAACAAGATGAATGAACTGAGACTACAGGTTGCTAAAAATAACATCGTGGGGGATAGCTGTGTGATTATTCTGACCGAAACCTGGCTAAATGACACTATTGTGGACTCAGCTGTTAGCTTGGAGGGACGGACCCTACATCGCGCTGACCGAACGCAGCTTAGCGGCAAGTCAAGAGGGGGTGGGATCATAATATCGACGAAGGATAGCTGGTGCTTAAACACGAAAACTGTAAGTAGCCACTGCTCCCCAGACCTGGAATACTTGACTGTTAAATGCCGACCCACATACCTCCCGAGGGAGTTTAACGCGGTGTTCATAACATGTGTGTACATAGCGCCTAGCGCGGACGGCAGCCTAGCATTGGCGCGGCTATATGACGTCATCAGTGGCCAACAAAGCACTGATCCACAGGCTATTCACATCATAGCAGGAGATTTCAATCATGTCGACCTGAAGGCAGTACTACCCAAGTTCTATCAGCATGTGAAATGTGCAACAAGAGGAGAAAAAACACTGGACAAGGTATACACCAACATCAAACGTGCTTACAAGGCTAGTCCGCTAGCTCATCTAGGCATGTCTGACCATGTGTCAATCCTCCTGATCCCTGCATACACTACCATGGGGAAAAGTGCTCCCATCACCACTAAGACTGTCAGAACCTGGCCAGAAGGGTCCGCTCCACTGCAGATCTGCCTAAATGACACCCTATGGCAGGAATATGAGCATGAGGACCTGGAACAGTACACGTCGTCGGTTCTGAACCACATAGTGAACTGCACCAACTCAGTCACCGTGGACAAACGGGTCCGGGTCTACCCCAACACGAAGCCATGGATGACTGGGAAGGTCCAAAAACTGATCAACGAGAGGGACAACACCTTCTTCGCTTGGAAGAGCACACCGCTGTACAGCTCCACCAGGGCCAACCTAAAGCGCGGAATCAAAGCGGCCAAGGCAGAGCACAGAGAGAAGATTGAGGAATGCCTCCTGAGCAACGACTCCAGGCGGATGTGGCAGGGGGTTCAGCAGATGACAAACTTCAGAGCCAACAGGCTCACAGCCGCAGAGGACGACCCCCTGCTGGCGGGAAAGCTGAACACCTTCTACGCCCGGTTCGACGAGGGGCGAACGGAGGTAACCGCAACACAAACACCACTCTCTCCAGCTCTCAGCAGCCTCACCCTCACAGAGCATGAAGTGAGACGCGTACTGAAGGCGGTGGACCCCAGGAAAGCCTCGGGGCCGGATGGCGTCCTGGGACGGGTGCTGAGAGACTGCGCCGACCAGCTGGCCGGGGTTTTCACCAACATCTTTAACCAGTCCCTGTCCCAGGCCACCGTCCCACCCTGCCCGAAGAAAAGCACGGTGAGCTGCCTAAACGACTACCGCCCGGTGGCACTCACACCAATCATCATGAAGTGCTTCGAGAAACTAGTCCGGGCCCACATACTCACACGCCTCCCGCCCAACCTGGATCCATACCAGTTCGCCTACAGAGCCCACAGGTCCACAGAGGACGCCATCGCGACGACTCTCCACGCCACTCTATCCCACCTGGAGAGGGGAAACAGCTACGCGAGACTGCTCTTCGTGGACTTCAGCTCCGCCTTCAACACCATCCTTCCAGACAGGCTAGTGACCAAACTACTAGACCTGGGTCTATCACACTCTATATGTGTGTGGATCAAGGACTTCCTGACCGACCGCCCCCAGAGGGTGCGGGTGGGCCCCCACACCTCCACAGCCCTCAGACTCAGCACTGGGTCCCCCCAGGGCTGCGTGCTAAGCCCCATCCTCTACAACCTCTACACCTACGACTTCACCCCCGTCCACCCCAGCAACTGCATCGTAAAGTTTGCAGACGACACCACCGTGGTGGGATGTATCTCGGGGGGGGGACGAGGCGGCGTACAGGGATGAGGTAGAGCAACTGAGCAAGCTGTGCAAGGTTAACAACCTGCTGCTGAACAAGTCAAAGACCCAGGAAATCATCGTAGACTTCAGGAGGAAAAAGTCCGAGATCCAGCCCCTGCTCATCGACGGAGAGAGCGTGGAGAGAGTCTCATCCATCCGATTCCTGGGGACGCACATGCGGGATGACCTGACCTGGAAGGACAACACAAAAGGCACCATCAAGAGGGCACAACAGCGGCTATATACCCTGAGATGCCTCAGGAAGGAACACAGCAAGCAGGAGATACTGGTGACCTTTTACCGCGGCGCAGTGGAGAGCATCCTCACCTACGGCATCTGCAACTGGTTCTCCAGCTGCACAACAGCGGAGAGAAATGCGCTACAGAGAGTCGTGAGAACAGCACAGAAGATCACCGGCGCCCCCCTCCCCTCTCTGGAAGAGCTGTACAACACACGCTGTCTCAGGAAGGCCTCCAAGATCTCCAGGGACCCGACCCACCCTGGGTACGTACACTTTACCAGGCTGCCCTCGAAAAGGCGGTTCAGGACCCTGGCCGCTAAGACTAACAGACTGAAGAACAGCTTCTACCACAGGGCCGTCCAGGCCCTAAACACAGCAAAGACCTAAGTTCTGGGCCCTGGACAGTCTGGACGGATTGTATGGCAGCTGCTGGACTGAAAAAATCAGGTGTAGTGCTGAGGCACAAACATGTACATTTCAAGCCTGCAAACTGTGACACTTTAAATAACGTGAAACAATACTATTGTGCAATATGACAACTCTAGTCGTCTATCTGTACAGTATAGTACAGTGGATTGTGTACATAGCCTTTATTTATGTAAACCAGCTCCTTCCCTTCTTGTGATTTTTTTATTATTTTTTTAAGTTTGTTTTTTTTCCCTTTTCCTAACACCAGGGGAGCCACCCCTCCTAAATTTCGTTGTTTGGTACCTGTACTGTAGCAATGACAATAAAGTCCATTCATTCATTCATTCATTCATTTATTCATTCATGTTCCATAGACACCAGTCACAGCACACACATGTTCCATAGACACCAGTCACACCACACACACATGTTCCATAGACACCAGTCACACCACACACATGTTCCATAGACACCAGTCACAGCACACACACATGTTCCATAGACACCAGTCACAGCACACACACATGTTCCATAGACACCAGTCACACCACACACACATGTTCCATAGACACCAGTCACACCACACACATGTTCCATAGACCACCTGCCCACTACTGGTTCCAAGCCTGGATCTTGAAAGGACATTTTCCCCAGTTGAATATACTGCATGTTTGAAGGTCAAACTCAACATACTTTTCAAACTACAAGTGACTTACTTGTCAATACATCAATTGTGTTACAGAAAAGTATATGTATTATATTGCAATAGAATAAAATTACATTATTCAATTTATAAGAACACCAGCTTCAAGTTCAGCATCAACATCAGTTTTGATATGAAAGTTCTATTATAAATACTTGAATTTAGTGATAATTAAAAGACAGAATGAAGTCATTTAATTTAATTAGTTACTCAATTGTCTTTCTAATTTAATCTCACTATGGGAACGCCCCCTGCGTGACCTCATCAGAAACTGAATTACACTGCGCCAGCCCATTGGCTGGCCCAGGCGACGCTTGTGTCACGAGGGACGGGACCCTCCGCCTATATAAGACGCACACACGGCATTCAAAAGCCTTTCCTCGCTTCTCACTTGAGCGGACAACAACTGTGCGGGTGGCTAGAGCTAAACAGTCCACAGATACGAGCGACCACAACACACACACACACACACACACACACACACACACACACACACACACACACACTGTATGGAAAGTTTGAGCGGCAGTGACGGCTCGCGCAGCCGCGCTGCACTTAGTATTTATTCTTGATTATTTTGAACGTCTCGCTCAGTCCGTCAGTGACGGTGCAGTGTGTGTGTGTGTGTTAGCCCGTCAGTGACGGTGCAGTGTGTGTGTGTTAGCCCGTCAGTGACGGTGCTGAGCCGTGCTGTACGTTAACAAACACGTTTGTACAGCTGTTCCTTTGTGTCGACCTCCCTCTGTGCCTAGAGACTCTTACACTAACGTTACCACCAGGTGCTAGCTAGCTACGGTAGCTAACGTTACCACCAGGTGCTGGCCAGCTACGGTAGCTAACGTTACCACCAGGTGCTAGCCAGCTACGGTAGCTAACGTTACCACCAGGTGCTAGCTAACTAAGGTAGCTAATGTTACCACCAGGTGCTAGCCAGCTACGGTAGCTAACGTTACCACCAGGTGCTAGCCAGCTACGGTAGCTAACGTTACCACCAGGTGCTAGCTAACTAAGGTAGCTAATGTTACCACCAGGTGCTAGCCAGCTACGGTAGCTAATGTTACCACCAGGTGCTAGCCAGCTACGGTAGCTAATGTTACCACCAGGTGCTAGCTAGCTACGGTAGCATTCCTCCACTTGAGATACCTCAATACTACTACATACCTCAATACTACTACATACCTCAATACTACTACATACCTCAATACTACTACATACCTCAATACTCCTGGTGTTGACAAGTCTCTGTACAGACTCAGAGGTGGTGTTGACATGTCTCTGTACAGACTCAGAGGTGGTGTTGACATGTCTCTGTACAGACTCAGAGGTGGTGTTGACATGTCTCTGTACAGACTCAGAGGTGGTGTTGACATGTCTCTGTGCAGACTCAGAGGTGGTGTTGACATGTCTCTGTACAGACTCAGAGGTGGTGTTGACATGTCTCTGTACAGACTCAGAGGTGGTGTTGACATGTCTCTGTGCAGACTCAGAGGTGGTGTTGACATGTCTCTGTGCAGACTCAGAGGTGGTGTTGACATGTCTCTGTACAGACTCAGGGGTGGTGTTGACATGTCTCTGTGCAGACTCAGAGGTGGTGTTGACATGTCTCTGTACAGACTCAGAGGTGGTGTTGACATGTCTCTGTGCAGACTCAGAGGTGGTGTTGACATGTCTCTGTGCAGACTCAGAGGTGGTGTTGACATGTCTCTGTGCAGACTCAGAGGTGGTGTTGACATGTCTCTGTACAGACTCAGAGGTGGTGTTGACATGTCTCTGTACAGACTCAGAGGTGGTGTTGACATGTCTCTGTACAGACTCAGAGGTGGTGTTGACATGTCTCTGTACAGACTCAGAGGTGGTGTTGACATGTCTCTGTACAGACTCAGAGGTGGTGTTGACATGTCTCTGTACAGACTCAGAGGTGGTGTTGACATGTCTCTGTACAGACTCAGAGGTGGTGTTGACATGTCTCTGTACAGACTCAGAGGTGGTGTTGACATGTCTCTGTGCAGACTCAGAGGTGGTGTTGACATGTCTCTGTACAGACTCAGAGGTGGTGTTGACATGTCTCTGTACAGACTCAGAGGTGGTGTTGACATGTCTCTGTACAGACTCAGAGGTGGTGTTGACATGTCTCTGTACAGACTCAGAGGTGGTGTTGACATGTCTCTGTACAGACTCAGAGGTGGTGTTGACATGTCTCTGTACAGACTCAGAGGTGGTGTTGACATGTCTCTGTACAGACTCAGAGGTGGTGTTGACATGTCTCTGTACAGACTCAGAGGTGGTGTTGACATGTCTCTGTACAGACTCAGAGGTGGTGTTGACATGTCTCTGTACAGACTCAGAGGTGGTGTTGACATGTCTCTCTGCAGACTCAGAGGTGGTGTTGACATGTCTCTGTACAGACTCAGAGGTGGTGTTGACATGTCTCTGTGCAGACTCAGGGTGGTTCTTCTTCTTGGACTGGACCATGTGATCAGAGATCACACAGCCGGTCCCACAGCTTCTGGACCCTCTCACGGTGGGCCTCACACACAGCCTCGTTCTCCGCCGTACGTTCCTCCAGCTGGCAGAAAGTCCTTCACATCCTCACACACGAGGTCCTTCTCAAAGCTGCTCTCTGGAAGCTGCTCCAGCTCATCCATGCACAGGACCATCTTCCTCTTCAGGCCCACAAACTCAGCGTGCCTCTGGCTCTTCTCTGCGTTCTGGCTGGCGATGTGCTTGCGGAAGCTGTCCAGCTGCTCCACAGAGGGGACGTCCTTGGGGTGCGATGGAGAAGGGCTGGGCGCAGAGGATGTCACACAGGTCCTGGTCCTGCTCGACCAGGGCTTTGAGCCGCTGCATCCTCTGGTTCTTCTCCTTCAACAGAACCTCCACCCGAGTCCGGATGTCCTTCTCCTGCTGGAGCATGCTGTTCCCCCGCTCCTCCTCAACATGGGGTGTGTGCAGTTCCAGACAGAGTGTGTCCAGATATTTCCTGCATTTCTCCATGCTTATCAGGAGTCTCTTCCTTCGGGACTCCTCCTCAGCAATCATCGTGTCCAGCAAACTTTTGATATGGTTCTTGACCACATTGGTTCTCTCCAGTCTCTGGTCTTCTGGGATGCCGATCTCATCCCAGATGCCCTTCAAGTGGCACAGGGCTTTATTCAAGCATGCCACAGACTCCGCTGCGAGCACCTCACTCTTCCTCATCGTGAATTCCAATAATGTTATTATTCCTTTTCCAGTCGTGTTCTTGTCCCTGGTAAGGCAGGAAAATCTATCAAAATCTAATATGTTTTTTTACTATGATGTTCTCTGGTAACATCTAGCTAAACCTTGTCAATAAAGTTCATCAAAGAAAGAGGCGTAGAGTGGCTTTTCAAATCAGGTGTATTGAACTGGTAAAAACAAAAATTTGAAATAATCACACACAAATACATAGTCCTGGCCTTCACAAAGTCAGAGAACCTCAGGGGGAGAAATATCACATACTTGGACAAGCTGCCGTGATGTTGGGCTCCACATCATGTGAAAATGCCCACTTTTCTTCATTTTAAACAAAGATATCCACAGTAATTACACTTGAAATAAATTACAAAACTATACAAAGAGGGGAATATTTCATACATTTCAATGTTAGAGATTCCAAGAAATGCACCATTGTGATGTAAATGTTGTAGTTAAATGTATAATTTGTAACTGCAGAATGTGTATATTTGATACATTGTCAGTCTACATCTATATCAATTCAACACATTGGGGTTGAGTTCATTCAAAAAACACTTTTATTTATAATTGTTTTAAAATGTATGCATGCTGACGGAAATCTTATCTTAATATTATTACTACTACTTCATAAATCTATATCAATTCAACACATTGGGGTTGAGTTCATTCAAAGTAGAGGAGGGATCGAGCTGTCAGTCAGAGGTGGAGAGTTACTAGTCTGTGACAGACAGGAAGCCCATATCCGCAATCAGATCCTCCTCCCTCCTCTCCTCGGTACCGAGGCACCGCTGGTCAGACCACCGCTGGTCAGACCGGCTCCCACCTCGTCTCCTCCGTGCAGGCCCCAACTCTTCCTCTACCTTCCTCTACCTTCCTCTTCCTCTTCTGTGACGCCAGGGTCTCTTCTGTTCTCTGGTTCTCAAGGTCTCTCTGTGTGCCCTGTGGACACACTCTGCCCTGTCGATCAGAAGATCCCTGTAGTGGCACGCCCCTTGCCACCCTCTCATCCTCTGATACGGATTTGTCCCGAATGAGGGACATGGTGTGCCGGTGCCTCCAAAAGGTTGATGAAGTTTCGCAGGAGGAATTCTCCTCCGCCTGCGCTGGCGTGTGAGGCTGTCAAGACATTGTTGTCTTGATTGAGGCAATCAGTTTTGCGATTGTTAAACGTTGGTTATTGCGTATTGGCTAAAACCATAACGATCGGACTGCACACTGAACGGAGGAATCATACGCTGTCAGACAGGGTTCATGTTATCAAGGAAGCAACTTGTATTGTAGGAATGGTCACATATATAGGATCAGCTGGCTCAATCATTCATGTCACACAGCTGGTGTCAATCAATCAATTATGCCCCACTCACACTGGGATAGGGCTGACTGGAGAGCACACTCATGTCAACACCCCCACTTGCTCTCACCTGACCAATCTAAGATGGAGAGAAAAATAAACAAATCAGTAACAATCAGTAGCCTACAATTTCCATAACACTCTTTGGGGCTGTCATTCCATCAATCAAACAAACAAAAGCTGGCACTGATATTGTTCCTCTCCTGTGAAACAAGAATATACATCATCATCATCATCATTTACAAACAGTCTTCAGTTTTTCACTGGTATTCTCTTATAACACTTTGAAAAAAATAAAGCAAGAAAACCAAAACAAAAATTGACCGCTTGGTCATTACTCACACTGATGTGGTTTCTCTCCCAAACATAACCTTTGTGAACCTAACCAATTTGTCCTTAGTTACTGGTTTGCTAAACACATCAGCCACCATTTGATCTGTGGGACAATATTGCAAACAGATCTGTCCATTCTGTACTGTAGACCTGATGAAATGGTACTTTATATCTATGTGTTTGGATTTTTGTCTGCGGACTGGGTTCTTAGCTAATGCAATCGTTCCCTGATTGTCCTCATGGACAATGGGTGGTGCATACGTACATGCATCCATATGTGTCAACAGTTGAGTCAGGTGTAAACACTCTTGGGTGGTTGCAGCTAATGCCATGTACTCCGCCTCACATGTGGACAACGCCTCCGTTGGTTGCTTTTTGGTCTTCCATGAGACCAATGGACCATTCTCATGTAGACTAACACAGTAACCTGTTGTGCTACGACGGTCTGTGACATCTGCTGCCCAGTCAGCATCACTGAAAGCCTGTAATCTCAAATCAGAGTTACACCTTTTGTAACACAACACTTTATCACTGGTGCCCTTTAAGAACCTCAATACATGTTTGGCAGTGGCCCAATGCTCCTCGGTTGGTTTGGTAAAATACTGGGACAGTTTACTCACTATGAAACAAAGATCTGGCCTAGTACACATAGTCAGGTAGATGAGGCTACCGACCACCTCTCTGTACCGAGTGACATCACTCATTAATCCTGCCCCTTCAGTGTAATTGAGTGTCTGCTCACAAGGCGTCGATCTGGGTTTACAGTTCTGCATGTCAAACCTCTCTAGCATGTTCTTTACACACTGCTTTTGTGACATTGTTACACATCCATCACACTGTTCAAAATCGATTCCCAGGAAATGTGTCAATTTGCCCATATCTTTCATCTGAAATTTCTTTGAGAGCATCTCTTTTACAACATTCAGTGCATTCTTGTTACTGGCAGCAATAACCAAATCATCGACCCATATAATCATGATCACTTTCTCATGTTCCGTTTCTTTAGTATATACACAATGATCTGCAGGGTTTTGCACAAACTCATTCACCATTAGATAGTCATGTAATAAATGGTTCCAATTTCGGCCAGACTGTTTTAGACCATACAGTGACTTCTCTAGTTTACACACCACTGTCTCTGTGCCAGATGTCTGCTCATAACCCTCTGGCTGTTCCATGTATATCTCACAATCTATCGGTGCATGAAGATAGGCAGTTTTGACATCCATTTGATGTAAAATCAAATTATCCTGTGCTGCTTTTTGCATCAACACTCGAACACTGGTTAAATCGGCTGTGGGAGAAAAGGTCTCTTCATAGTCAACACCCCTTCTCTGACTGTAGCCTTTTGCAACATAGCGTGCTTTGTATTTTTCTGAACCACCTGCATTTTTCTTGATTGTATACACCCATCTACCCCCCACTGCAACTTTGCCCTGGGGTAAGTAAGTCAAAGTAAACGTACCATTCTCTCTCAATGATTGCATTTTGTCGTCCATAGCACTGACCCATTCTCTAGACTTGGGTGACTTCACTGCATCACTGTAGGTCAAAGGTATGCTACACAACATTTTGTAGCAGTAATCAATGTTTACCTGTGCCTGGTCCTGACTTCCTACTTCATATACACGGTCCCCAAAATAATCTGGTCTCTTCCTCTCCCTGGGAGGATAGCGTGGAGACTCCTGTTTCTCCCTAGTCTGCACCTGTTCGGGCCTGGTCACAGGAATATGCTCTTGAGCAGTCTTTGGACTCACGTCCCTTTGCTTAGTCGTGCTGGCCCTTTGTGGCACATCACAGTCCTCCTCTGATCCTACCATACGCGGCGGTGTCAGCTATGAACTGCTCTGTCGCCTGTACAGTATCACTCTTGTGCTTAAGAAAGTAGCAAAACACAGTACTAGTATAGTCATCTGTGAACGAAAGTGCAAATCTATGTCCATCTATGGACACTGGGTCAATTGGACCCGCTAGGTCTGTGTGCACCAACTCTAGAGCATTTTTGGCCCTTCTATCAGGCTTCCTGTTGAAGCTCTGTACAAACTTTCCCCGAGTGCACACTTCACAGTTCAGGTTAGACCAGTGGTTCTCAACCTTTTTTGGGCCAGCGCCCCCCTGTCCATTATCCAGGCCTCTTACCGCCCCCCCCATCAAAAAAAGTAGGCTTATTTTCTTCCCTAAATATTAATGTTGACTAATATTCTGTGTTATATAATTTAAAAAGCATGTCACTGAATGCCAAATAATAGATTGGATTCAACTGGGCAGTTGGAATATCATTATCATTAGTTTACCAGAGAGCAGAAAAGCCATGTGAATGTGAATAAAAATGCTGTTTCTGAGTGTTAAACAAACTCAGACAACATCAGAGAATACAAACAGACTGCTACGGAACAGCAGCAATTTCACACATGTCCGATGCAGAACAAACAGTAGGATGCAGAACTGTACATTACAACTAACATTGTTAGTTTTTTTTAAGTGTGCTGGTGTTGCATTTCTCCAAATTGCTGTTTTATGATGCTAATATGTATTCATTTTTGATTGGACTTTGGGGGGGGGGGTGGTGTCTTATGGCGGCAAACGCTAGGGGGCTATTATTTTAATATTTTATTTAGTATTCTATGGTATTATTTTCATAAACTGACCACTTCGAATTCGAGGTTTCCGGCACAGCAATTCCATAGTAAAATATTTTAACTTGTGTTTGTCTGTTGCCAGGCCGGCCTGGGCCTAGGCCTTGGAGAGAAGGGGGAAAGAGCCCCCCACAGCCCATAGAGTGGAAGCCCCCTGTGATCCGTACCCACGGAGCCGCCCCTGGTCATGGACCCACCCCACACGCCTCCAAGGCACAGAGGCCTTTTGTGACTTATATTCCCTGGACCCTTAAAGGGCCCGGCAGAGACCTGAGTTGGATTTTTATTTTCCCTGTATTGCTTATTCTTTAGTAAATGTGCCGTCAAGGCTAAACTGCTCCCTGTCGTCGGTGTCTGTTCCTACCTTGTTGTGCTCATCATACCTGGTCCTACGTGGTGGTCACCACATATGGTGGCAGAGTGCGGGCGACTAGAACCCACTACCGGAGCACATCCATGGTAGAGACGGCCGAGCATACAAAGCAAATATCAGGAGAAGGACTTGCGAGCCGCATGTTCATGTTCAAACCTTCCAACCGTCCATGAGAAGTTCAAAGATGTTCAAACCTTCCAACCGTCCAGGAGAAGGACTCGCGAGCCGCATGTTAATGTTCAAACCTTCCAACCGTCCATGATCGTCATTCATTCAGTTACCCAATCAGCACTCGGCAGCACCTGCCCCCAAGCCCCCTGGCCCTCCCCCCACCGCCCCAAAGCCCGCCCTCTCCTTCCTCCCACCCCCAGAGTTGGGAGACAAGCCCTCCCCCCCCCCCCCCGGGCAGAGGAGCTCAAAGCCAGAGCCACAAACCGACAGGCCAACCACAACCCTGCAGCATCCGCTCCGGCCCTTGTCGCGCAGCAGCCCGCTAAGGGCCCGGCCGTGGCCCCTAAGGGCGGTCTCCCCCCCGTCAGTCCAAGTGGGACCAGTTTCGGGGTCCGAGCGGTCACCACGGCGCCCACCGTGGCACCGAAGCAGAACCAGAACCAGAACCACACCCCTGCTCCGTTTGGCGTCGCCCCTAAACCTTCCGCTGCCACCTACCCCCCCCCCCCCCCCCCCCCCTCCTCCTCCCCTCGCCCCTCCAACCACCACAGTGGCTCCCCCAGCCTTCAATCACACAAAGGGCTCTTCTCCCATTGGCAGACCGGAGAATGTGAACCCACCCCCTCCTGCTCCTGTGGCCCCTCCTACTCCTGTGGCCCCTCCTCAGCCCAAGGCGATGACATCACCACCCTCTTCTTTCAGCCAGCCAATGAAATCTCCCCCGTCATCAAAGCCCTCACCCTCTGGCCCGTTCCGTATCCCCGGCGGGGGGGTGCCTCTCTCCATGAGGGAAGTGGAGGAGCTGGAGAGAATGACCCACGACTTCATCAAAGACATGGACACACGCACCTGTCATCACCTCAGCACCTACAGGGGGCAACAATGGTATAGAAGGCAGAGTGACAGAGAAACCCCCCTTGGTAAGGGGCTTCTCCATAGAAATGGCCTCAGAACTCGATGAGACGATATGTATGGCCAAACAGGAACGCCACAAGAACCTGTTCCTTAACTACAGGAACCTCAACAACTTCCCTGTAGAACTCCTGAAGGATGAGGGACTGCAGTTCTTGGAAAGGCTCTACATGGAGATGAACTCACTCACAACTCTGCCTGACAATCTTGCACAGAAGCTCCCAAACTTGATTGAGCTGTATCTACACTCCAAAAACATAGCCATCATTCCTGAAGCTGTAGGAAACCTGGCCAAGCTCCAGTCATTGGACCTGAGTGACAACGCTCTGCAGGTCATCTGTCCTGAGATCGGCAGACTGAGGTCTCTACGGCACCTGAGGCTGGCCAACAACCAGCTCAAATTCCTTCCTCCAGAGGTCGGGGACCTCTCTATAGGCTAACCTCTCTGTAGGCTAACCCTGCTGTAGGCTAACCTCGCTGTAGGCTAATCTCTCTGTAGACTAACCTCTCTGTAGGCTAACCTCTCTGTAGGCTAACCTCTCTGCATTTCCTAAAGGTGTATCGGCTGCCGACTGCATTCTGTGTCCATATCTGTCTGTGTCTGTTTGCTGAGGTACGCATGGCCTCGATGACAGCAGATCATCTGTCTGTGTCTGTTTGCTTAGGTACGCATGGCCTCGATGACAGCAGATCCAACAGTGGTGTACAGTACACCAGTGTGCAGTGTTGCTTGTTGGTGGGATCCCCCAAAATGTACAGACTGTATCTCATTGTGATATATGAAATACACTCATACACACACACACACACACACACACACACACACACACAAACACAGTTATTTTCCTTTTTGTGTTCTTCCAGTTCTTCCTTGGTCCATTATAAACCAATTTTATTCATGTAAGAATTAATAAAATTCATTAAATCACATTGGGGTTTTGGAACTTGTTTGTTTTGTCCACCCTGTTATGCTACTGTGTCCACCCTGTTAGACCTCTGTCCACCCTGTTATGTTGGTATTTTTTATCTCATAGTTTAATTAAATTACCAAATAGCAAGTGTATATTTATAGTTACATAAAGATATGGAATGGGTTGATTACACAAAACTTTGAGTAATTCTTATCATAATTCACTTTAAGAGACTCAACGGCACGTTATTGAACGGCAGAAAGGTGTTCGTCGGACACTTCCAATCGCGCAAAGAACGAGAGGCTGAACTCGGATCCAGGGCCGGAGACGGAGAGTTCACCAACGTGTACGTCAAGAACTTCGGAGAGGATATGGACGACCGACGCCTTCAGGAGAGGTTTGAAAGATTTGGACCAGTCCTGAGTGTCCGTGTCATGACCGATGACGCTGGTAAATCCATGGGTTTTGGATTTGTCGACTTCGAAAGGCATGAGGATGCCAAGAGGGCCGTTGATGAGATGAACGGCGAGGAGCTAAATGGGAGGCGGGTCTACGTGGGCCGTGCCCAGAAGAGAGGAGAGCGCCAGACTGTGCTGAAGCGCCAGTTTGAGCAGATAAATCAGGGCCACAGGACCAGATACCAGGTGTGTGTGTACATGAACAAACATATACTGTATCAGAAAGCTCATAGAAAGGTATAACAACATTGGTAGATCTGTTCGACAATATCTCTTTATTCTCCTTTACACAACTTCAACACTTTTTTCACCTTCAAAAATCTGATCAATTTAAATACTTACAAATCACCCGGTTTATTATTAAGGACACCACTCTAATGACTAATAATTCTATCTCTGTTTTGGAAGAGATGCTATCTCAACAACCCATCAGACGCATCAGCGCATTTTACAAAGCTCTTGCTTCGATATCTCCCCAAAATTCCCTGGCCATCAAACTGGCTTGGGAAAAAGATCTAGGGGTCACTTTTAATGAGGCGGAGTGGAAAGAAGTTTGGACCTACGCCAAAAAGATCTCAGTCTGTAATCGTACTAAGTCCACACAATATAAAATCTTACACCGTATTCATGTAACACCTGCACTCAAAAATA
This sequence comes from Nansenia antarctica, assembly GCF_963989245.1. Classification (NCBI taxonomy): domain Eukaryota; kingdom Metazoa; phylum Chordata; class Actinopteri; order Argentiniformes; family Microstomatidae; genus Nansenia; species Nansenia antarctica. Next base: position 86,239,115 of record NC_137688.1, read on the forward strand.
AAATGGACAGCAACTCCTCACCAATCTGCTGCAAATGTAAATCCAATGTTGGTAATATCTTTAATTATTTCTGGTCTTGTCCAAAAATCCAAAGCTACTGGACTAATGTTGTTAATGAACTCTCAATTATTTTCAATGTCTCGGTGGGATTGGACCCTAGGTGTCTCATTCTTGGCACTCCGGATCGCCAGATCTCGAATGCCAAACACCAAAGGTTGTTCAACCTCTTAACATTTTCCGCAAGGAAAAACATTCTGCTATACTGGATAAAGGAAGCTCCCCCCTCCAAAAAATCTTGGCATAATATCATAATGGACTGCATTCCCAATGAATATATCACTTGCATGTTACACTCCAAGACGGACAGTTTCTACCAAACTTGGGACCCCTACTTAAAATATATTGGACCTGCCTTGTCATCTTCCTTACTGCAAGGTTTCCCCTAAGGATTCTTGCTTGGCAAATGTATGCATTATCTGACCCCAGGGTACTGGTTTGGTGGGGTTTTGGGTGGGTCGCTTTGGATGAAGGCCTATGCTAGACGACAATAATGTAATGATATCTACGTCCATACCTTAATTCTATTATAAATATATCTGAGCGACATGTTTTGTTTGTTTTTTAATTTATTATTGCTTTTATTTATTTTTCATTTTCTCCAAACCCCTAGTGTATGTACTGTGACTGTTTACTGTATGTGCAGCGGGGGGGGGGTTGATTGGGCTTCCACGGAGTCTTCACAGTTCCAGTGGTCCTGTCTGGGTTCTGTGGGGGTTTCAATCAGCTCTGGGGTTCTTGCTGTGTATGTTTAATATTGTCCTTGTCGTTGTATTGTTTTGTTTGTGCCCTCTGTATAAAATTGAAAACCCAAAATAAAAACAGTTTTCAAAAAAAAAATAAAAAAAAAGAAAGCTCATAATCTTGGTAAGCATTGTTGATGTATTTGAGGCATGAAAAACATCTTAGTAAAACACAGTTTCTCTCTACCAGGGTGTCAATCTTTATGTCAAGAACTTGCACGATTGTTTGGACGACAAGCAGCTGCACAAAGAGTTCTCCCACTTCGGAACAATCACCAGCGCAAAGGTGATGACGGAGGGCGGACGCAGCAAGGGATTCGGCTTCGTGTGCTTCTCCTCCCCCGAGGACGCCACCAAGGCCGTGACCGAGATGAACGGCCGCATCGTGGCCACCAAGCCCCTGTACGTGGCCCTGGCCCAGGGCAAGGAGGAGCGCCAGGCTCGCGCAACCAACCAGCACGTGCAGAGTACGGCCAGCGGCTGCGCCGTTCCCAACCCAGGCATCAACCCCTACCAGGTTGCTCCCCCACCTGGGTTCTTCATGGCGGCCATTCCACAGGCCCAGAACTGTGCTGCACCGGACTTCACCAACCAGCTGGCTCAGCCGAGACCCACTCATCTCCTAGACACACCTCCTCAGAACTTCCAGAACACGCCCACCAACGCCATGTGTCCGTCGGCTACCAGGCCTAAGACCTTCAACGCTATGAAGGCCACGCCCTCCCTGGTTCCCCCTATGATGACCTCTCAGCGCGCGGGTCAGTATATTTAGTGAAGTAATCCTGCCCCAAAGAGCACTATCCAAACATTTGCCATAAATATCCCTTTGATTATGATTATCTTCCCTCTCAGCTACCCAGGCCTTGAGAAAGCACCCTGCCAGTGCAGACGCAGCTACAGCACGGATGCACACTGTGCCCCGTAACAAGTACACAGCTGGTGTACACCTCCTGCAGCACATGGCTCCCCAGCCACAGATCCCCATGCAGCAGCCTGCTATCCATGACCAGGAGCTTCGGACTGACTCTCTTATGACTGACATTTTGGCTGCCGTTCCCCATGAGGACCTGAAGCAAATCTATTTGTTTGTTTCAATGAAGCAAATGATAGGCGAGTCTATTTGTTTGTTTCAATGAATCCCCCATTAGGTTAGTATAATTACTGTTACTGATATTTATTCTCCCCCTCCCTCCAGGTGAGCGTCTCTTCTCATCTATCCACAGCATGCACCCCAGCATCGCTCCCAAGGTCACTGACATGCTGCTGGAGATGGACAACTCTGACCTGCTCGGCATGCTGGAGTCTCCACAGTTCCTGCGCTCCAAGGTGGACGAAGCGGTCGCTGCGCTGAAGGCCCACTGGGCTGAGGAGGCTGTCGTTCCCCATGAGGACCTGAAGCAAATGATAGGCGAGTCTATTTGTTTGTTTCAATGAATCCCCCATTAGGTTAGTATAATTACTGTTACTGATATTTATTCTCCCCCTCCCTCCAGGTGAGCGTCTCTTCTCATCTATCCACAGCATGCACCCCAGCATCGCTCCCAAGGTCACTGACATGCTGCTGGAGATGGACAACTCTGACCTGCTCGGCATGCTGGAGTCTCCACAGTTCCTGCGCTCCAAGGTGGACGAAGCGGTCGCTGCGCTGAAGGCCCACTGGGCTGAGGAGGCTGTCGTTCCCCATGAGGACCTGAAGCAAATGATAGGCGAGTCTATTTGTTTGTTTCAATGAATCCCCCATTAGGTTAGTATAATTACTGTTACTGATATTTATTCTCCCCCTCCCTCCAGGTGAGCGTCTCTTCTCATTTATCCACATCATGCACCCCAGCATCGCTCCCAAGGTCACTGACATGCTGCTAGAGATGGACAACTCTGACCTGCTCGGCATGCTGGAGTCTCCACAGTTCCTGCGCTCCAAGGTGGACGAAGCGGTCGCTGCGCTGGAGGCCCACTGGGCTGAGGAGGCTGTCGTTCCCCATGAGGACCTGAAGCAAATGATAGGCGAGTCTATTTGTTTGTTTCAATGAATCCCCCATTAGGTTAGTATAATTACTGTTACTGATATTTATTCTCCCCCTCCCTCCAGGTGAGCGTCTCTTCTCATCTATCCACAGCATGCACCCCAGCATCGCTCCCAAGGTCACTGACATGCTGCTGGAGATGGACAACTCTGACCTGCTCCGCATGCTGGAGTCTCCACAGTTCCTGCGCTCCAAGGTGGACAAAGCGGTCGCTGCGCTGGAGGCCCACTGGGCTGAGGAGGCTGTACAGAAATTCAAACTCCCAGTTTGAGTTTCAAGCGGCTAACGCGTAAAAAAGGAGACGCAGACTTTGAAACCTACTTCACCGATAACTATGCAAAACGAATAAATGACTTAATCACAAAATGAAATCGATTGACTCAGCTATGTCTAAAATAAGGGTAAGCCGTACCTCGATGATGAATGTAAAAGCACTGGTTGGACCAGGCTACATAACAGTGGAGATGGTGGTGGACTTCCGTAGGAAAGCAGCCCTGCCCCCTCCCATCACGCTGGGAGGTACACCGGTGGCCTCCGTGGAGTCATGCCGCTTTCTAGGCATGACCATCTCCCGGGACCTTAAGTGGGAGCGGAACACCGAGGCCCTCACGAAGAAGGCCCAGAAGAGGATGTTCTTCCTCCGGCAGCTGAGGAAATTCAGGCTGCCGAGGTCCATGATGGTCCAGTTTTACACGGCCATCATAGAGTCCATCCTCACCCACTCCATCATCACCTGGTTCCCTGCTGCAACGACCAAGGACAAGGCCAAGTTGCAGCTGGTGATACGTTCAGCAGAGAGGGTGATCGGCTGTCCCTTGCCCTCCCTCAACTCCCTGCATGACACCAGGGCTCTGAGGAGGGCAAGGAAGACCATGGCCGACCCCTTCCACCCCGACCACGGCCTCCTCACCCTGCTTCCCTCTGGAAGAAGGTTGCGGCTGCCTAAGACATTAAAGGCCCGCCACAGGCTCAGTTTCTTCCCCTCAGCCGCCAGGCTGCTAAATGACTCTGGCTTCCCCCTCCCCCCCGCCCCCAGGACTGAACATGCACTGGACCTTGAATAACTCTGCACTGCACTATATACAGCACTATCCATGCACTGTCTGTCCTGTGTTGTCCTGTTTTTGCATTTGTATTTGTACTTGTTTTGTTCATGTGTATATGTGAAAAAAGCATAAATGCACCTTCTGTAAATGCCAAAACAAATTCATATATGTGTCAACTTCGGCGCTAGGGGGTGGCTACTTGGGCTCAAGCCCCGGATGTTTTCTGAAAAGCCCCGAATGTTTTACTTAAAAATTTTTTTAAAAAAAACTCTCGTGCAGTACCGGAGTCCAACAGAGAGGCAGCAGCTGCGCGACATTAGCCTGCGTACTGCGTAGCCTGCCCTGCCCTGAAGAAGACGTGATCTCAATCAGTGCCTGACTTTGTAAGGAATGGATATCCCAAAGTTTTTTTCAACAAAACAAGCGCCAAGAACTGTTGCAGCAGCAGTATCAGCAGCTGACAACAATGACATCACCAGCAGTGATGACATAGATGATGTTTCAGGTTTGTGAATCTTATTAGAAAGGTGACTGACTCACTGACACTACTTTTCCAGTTTGCTAATGCTAGCTGGCTATCATAACATAACGTTATGTTTATAATGAAAATGAAACATAGCAAGGTACTGTTACGGTACATGGTAAGAAATCAAACAAAGGATAATACTTATACAAATAAAGTGAATAACAGGCTGATAGTCTTTGATATCTGCACTCTGGTTGACTGAGTAACAAGTGAAAAAGAATGATGTAACGTTAATGTTACAGCTAGTAAACATGAAGTAACCACATTAAGTATGCCCTTATGGTAGTATGTATGTATACAGAACATGACTCAAATCTATCCTAAGATGTAACGCTAACTAACTAAGTTTGTTTAATGTCCCAGGGGGGATTTGATTTCACAGTACTATACACAGGCCAACAATACATGTAATATATCGTCATATAACACAGGACAAGACAATCAATACAATATAAGTGGTGAGCCCAGAGTCTGCCCTGATATACATACTGTAACATAACTAGCCTCAGCCCATCAATTCTGTAATTCTATACAAATATAAATGATGGTGACTGACGTGTGTGTGTGTGTGTGTGTTTACTGTCTATTTTGTAATACAGCCTTTTGTCCGCTTTAAGGTGGTGGTAAGTTGAAGGTTGAAGGCAAAAAAAATCACATTATACTCTCCCTCTGGGCTAAGCCCCGGATCTCCTACTATTCTAAATCCGCCTCTGGTCTAGTCTGTTGCAAACTAAACCTGTTAATTAAGAAAGAAAGTAGAAGAATATGTCCCTTTCTCATAATGTGCACTTGTTTTTCTCAATATATGCTGTTAAAAATAATTTCATTGTAAAAAAAAAAATGTGATTAGAGTGAGGGACATACAATTCCTATAAAAAAGGTATTTTAATAGCAATCACGCACTGAAAACACAATGAAACAATTATGTCTATGTCCATAACAGGGTGGACATATTCCATGTGACACATGTTGTTAATATATCTAAATATAATACAATTTAGGTGCCTGAGCTCGACCACTATGTTTTTCAGCAAGTTAGATATGTCCTTTATATAATAGAACATTAACATATAGGTAAATCAATCATTTATTTTTCACAAGTTATGAAGTCCAAAAGGCACCGTATTTAAAAAATGACCCAGGCACCGTCGTGCGGAGTCTCCTCCCCATCAGAAGTTGAGCTGGACTGTATCCGTTATGCAACGGGGTGGCTCTGTACGCCAGCAGAGCGCGGTATGGGTCGGCTGCCTTCTTCAGAAGACCTTTTACTGTCTTGACAGCCCGTTCTGCTTCCCCATTACTTTGAGGATATTTCGGGCTGCTTGTGACATGACGAAATCCGTAGGACGCTGCAAATGCCGCAAAGGCCATTCCGCTTTTCCATGGAAATGAACTATTATTGCTTGCTGATGTGCTTGAATAAATATTCTCTTAAAGAACAGTTCAGTAGTGGTGCCTAATATTTGATTGGATCATTTTATCTTAAGAAGTTATATCAAGGACGTCTCGTTGAGATTAAACGAACTCGCTTGACGACTCAATTAACTCAATTCTGGAGAAGTTGATCGCCTTACAACGACACGTTCTTGGGTATGTATCAGTGGAGGCTCCTCCATAGAGGTGGAGGAGGCCTGGCCTCCCCAATAATTTGAGAGAAGAGAGAGAGATTTTAAAAAGCAATAATTATATATATATATATATTTTTTTTTTTTTTAACAAAAAAAATATTTTAAATTGTTTTATATTAATATTATTTATTAATATTATTTCCGTTTTGTTCATAAATATTTTCCATGGCTAAAACCCAATATTGCAATTGTAAAGCACCTACAGGCCAGAATCCCTATCCGTTTCTATTGAAGGAGGCCAGGCCTCCTGTCGAAAAGTCCAGGCCTCCTGTCGGAAAGTGGTTTCTCATAGAAGTCAATGTAATGCAATTTTTTTCATGGCAATATGTGATTGGCCCATCACTGAAAATGGGTGGGAACAGGAGGCCTCTCCTCCGTTGTAGTACCTTTTTCCGCCACACGCGTATGAGTGCTGTTCTGCAGGATAAATATTAGAAATGAGTCCAGGGCTGAATGATTGACATTTTGTTCGTCCAATCACATGAAGCCATTTTGAGAATTCGCCAGTCACTTCAGTCAAAGAAACACTCCATAGTGTCTACGAGTGTCCTATCAACTTGTCCTTTACAGGACACGTCTAGAACACCCATGGCTATTATCCCTGAAAATAATAGCTCATTTGGCCAAATACTTTTGCTTAAAATGACCTCGGAAATCGGCGAGATTCTGGCGCGATTTATACATCGAATAGGTAGACAACATTTAGGATTTATTGAACAGTTTTATTTTTAATGTAGTCGATTTCGTTTTATTACAAGTCAATGTAATATTCTTCCATATCAAATGGAGTCCTGGAGAGAGTATGCCGCCCCTCAGCTAAACCAGTGGTGAGTTGAACTAATCAGATGTCTCTACCAGTGTTACACCACTAGTTCTCAGTAGTAATACCACTCCATTGCATGTCTGTGTTTCTCAGCAGATGAAGCCAGCTGGAACCAGTACTGTCCTCACAACATTAAACATTTTTATTTATTTATATTAAATATATTGAATAAAACTACATTTGATAAAGAAACTGTTACTTATCTTTTTTATATGCTAAACTTGATTAAATTGATGATTACATGTTGAAGCTGTAGAAGAAGAAGAATGAAAAATGTAGGCTAAACTAAATTGTTTTTTAACCACATAATTATCAAATTCCTGCCTTTTACACATGTTCACTGGGCATTTATATTACATCCAAATGTCATTTCTCAACTTAATTATCAGGCAGGCTCATAGACTTACAGCAATGTCATTTCTTCAGGCAGGCACATAGGCTAAGCTCTGCACAATGAATTCCATCAATCAGAACTTTCTGATTGTAGCTTACACTCCAAATAGTGTGCCTTTGTCCAGCACAAAGACAGATAAGAAGAACAGGGAACATTCCATCGCGAGTGAAGCGAGCAAGCGGAAAACAATTGGCCTCCTCAATTCTGGAAGTCACCAGCCTCCACTGGTATGTATGTATCAGTATGTACTGTATGTTTTTAAGTTTTTCCTTTCAGGATGCCACCGGCAAAAAAAGATAACTTTCTTGAGTTATACCTCCACATATGCCTGTGGTAGACACTGGTATCTGTTACTGTTACCTGGTTCTATATCGTGGAGCTCCGCCCCATAGGGGAGCTCTGCTCCTATTGGTTTACCCGCTACCTAAAGTAGCCAATGACTGAATTTTTCAATGCCTGCGCCCGCCTGGGGTGCTATATAAAGGGGCGTACTTCGCTCCATCATTCTCCCAAAAAGTTCAGCACGGGTTTATATCTGAAGACTGAGAAGGACGACTACTAAGACTGGAGGACCCGCCAGACTTTTCCCTTCAAGATGGATCGTCCGCCGCCTATGGAGAAGTTCCTCCGGGACGCCTGCCGCTGCGACTTCCAAGCAGCGGAGGACACTTTTCAGCGGAGGAGTTTTTTCCCTTCAGCGATGGATCGTCCGCCGCCGACCACGAAGAAGTTCCTCCGGGACACCTGCCGCTGCGATTTCTAGCAGCGGAGGACAAGCAAGAACGGTGTTCTGGGCAGGCACCTCCCCAAGTAGGGATGGTCCAGCCCGCTCAGCCGGCCCTGACACCACGCCGCCCTCACCAGCTGAGTGGTCGGTGCCGGTGTCAGAATCAGAAAGCTCTGATGAGAGCGAGCGGCAGGTAGAGCACGTGCTCCCCGCCCTCGCCGCCCCATTTCGGTGCGCAGGCGGCGGCAGCGGCGAATAACATCGCCGTGTTTAACGCCGCGATTGCGAAGATCACCACAGACCGACCCAACGGTCTGTCTGCAGCGGAGGCGGAGCTTCTGAGCAAGCTCCACCTCTTCTTCTTCCGCCGTGGTGACGAATAGACCGTCAACGACTGCGAAACGGAGGTTTCGGCGTGATGCGGCACTGGCTCTACCTCTAAACGACGGAGCCATGCCCCACTCGGCATCCCCAGCCCCCGCCGCTGACCACTGGGAGGGCCCGCTACGGCCCCCCACGGCAGCGTGGCCCAGTTTCACTGGCGGAGGGGTCGGTAATAAAAACGTTCTGGGCAGGCACCTCCCTAAGTAGGGATGGTCCCGCCCGCTCAGCCGGCCCTGACATCACGCCGCCCTCACCCAGCTGAGTGGTCGGTGCCGGTGTCAGAATCAGAAAGCTCTGATGAGAGCGAGCGGCAGGTAGAGGCTCACGAGCTCCCCGCCCTCGCCGCCCCATCTCGGTGCGCAGGCGGCGGCAGCGGCGAATAACATCGCCGTGTTTAACGCCGCCATAAAGAGACTGTTTAGCCTGGGGAAGCTCGTCTTCACTCCAAAGAGGAACAGGCTCTCTGACCAGAAGTTTGAAACGCTTCTGCTTTTAAGATACAATCACTGGTTTAATGGCTAGGATGGTTAGATGACTGGGTTGGCTGGATGAATGAATGCATGCATGGATGGATGAGTGTTAGGAAGGAGTGTATGGATGGATAGATGAATGAATGAATGAATGAATGAATGAATGAATGAATGTTTAGGAGCTAAAGTTGGATTTGTCCAAGAAATGTATGTCTTACTTTTTCAGTACTACTTTAAAAGCACTTCATATTGTTTAACTGTTTACTTTTGTTGTGTTGAAAATACTTGAAGTTACAAACATTGTCCTTAAAGATATCTTGTATGCAACATCAAAACTCTCAGCCAGGTCTTCCTCACCAAACAGGCTGTTAAACAGACAAAGCTTGTTTCAGTGGCTCCAAAGCCGCCCGCTTCCATGCCACCTAAACCTGTCCCTGGTACCTACAAGGGCAAAGTTGTCCAGTCCAAAATAAGTTCCTTCAGGAAGCCTAGTAGCCTCGAGGAAGGGGTAGAAAACAAACCAGTCACAAAGACATCAGCGCCAAAAGTTGAGAACCGTAAGCTTGGAACGGTACGGTCCAAATCCATTGCTGACTTGCCTGGTCGTGCTTCATATAAGCCACCTCAATTTCATCCTCAAAGACCCAAGTCTGTGTGTGATGGGCATCCTCCAGTCTCAAAGTGCCCTACCGCCAGCCGTCCCACAGGCTTGCGCTCTGTGGTTGCTCCTGCCAGAACTGCTCCAGGAGCCATTGCTCACACAGGTTCCAGAAAGGTTTCCAAGGGAAAAGATCAGTCACAAAGCAGCAAACCCAAGGTGCCAATTGCAACAGACAAGAAGGTCCGGAAGCCACCTACAACCAGCACCCTAAGCCAGTACAGGGTTTCCATGGAAACTGCTGAAGAGAGAAGAGCTAAGTTGGCTGAGTGGCTGGCATCCAAGGGAAAGACACTGAAAAGGCCTACCCTATCAGCAGTTGCAGCACAGCTAAACGTGTGGGTAGCAGCCCAAAAAAATGTGCCAAATAATAATAAAGAATAATCGACCGAAATAACGTTTTCCAAACTTTTTTTGAGGAGTTTATATGAAATGAGAGCAAACTGTATGTGATTGATTGTGTGTGTGGCTCCTAAACAGCATTATTTGAGTGGCATGCACGTTTGTGTAAATGATGAACTTCCAACACCATGTGATTGATGCTAATTCAGATTAGCCTGAATTGCTAAGAGATGTTGTTTTTTCTAAAAAGGTGGCTGTGGGGTAAAGTAAGACAAATGCTGTGGTGTAAAGTGAGACACTGTGACCACCATGAAGCACAAGTTAAGTTTAGTCTTAAACATATTTTAGTGTAATATTACATAACATATGTTTGATTTTTAATGTCATAAACATTGTAGAAAAGACATCATGCCAAGAAAGTACACCAGGAAGACAACCTGGGGCCAAACAACCCTCGAAGAGATGGAGAGTGCAGCCGCTGAGGTCATGCAAGGAAAGAAGTCCTTAAGAAAAGCTGGAAGGGATAGAAATATTGACAAGACAACCCTACAAAGATTCATAAAGAAAAAAGAGAAAGGGGAAGTTAAATCAGTAGCCTGGGGTGCAGTAGCTGAGGCAAAGAGAATTTTCACAGATGAGATGGAGGAGGAGCTTGCCAAACACTTGAAACAACTAGCTGACCAGTTCCATGGCCTTGCTCCAGTTAAGTGCTGTGAACTGGCATTTGAATACGCAGAGAGAAACAATATCCCTGTCCCTGCCAATTGGACAGAGAAACAATGTGCAGGTAGGCTAGGGTGTGCAAGAGATCACGTGAGTCTGTAGGTTAACTTAGGCCAACTGATCTTGCCACAAAGCTAAATCTTATAATAATGAATTCTGTGTGTCAAGTGTGTCACATATTTTGATTCCATGGGAGGAAACAATGATGAAGCCTGCAGGATATTGCTGCAATATCTGCAGCAGGAAAGTAAGGACAAGGGCAAAAAACTGGACACGTCAGACTGGACCCTAAACAGCAAAAGCTGCTATGTGTGAGCGTCTGGGCATGCACAAGACCCGGACCACACCCTTACATCCCCAGAGCGATGGACTCGTGGAAAGGTTCAATAGGACCTTAGCACAGCAGCTCGCCATCCTCACCGCAGAACACCAGCGTGACTGGGACATGCATATTCCCCTCGTCCTCATGGCCTACAGATCTGCTGTGCAGGACTCCACCTCCTGCACACCTGCCCTGCTCATGTTGGGGAGAGAACTACGGACGCCGGCAGAGATGGCTTTTGGCAAATCCCCGGACACTCCGACTGTTCCCCCGGGACGGGAGTACGCCAGAAGACTCCAAGACAGGATGGAGTCAGCTCACAGCTTTGCTCGCAATCAGCTGGAGAAAGCGGGTATGAGACAGAGGAGGAATTATGACGTGAGGGCCAAAGGAAAGCACTTCCAGGCTGGGGACCTGGTGTGGGTGTATAGTCCACGGAGAAAGAGGGGCCGATGCCCTAAGTTGGACTGTCACTGGGGGGGGCCCTGTAAGGTACTGGAGAGGGTGGGGGAGGTAGTGTACAGGGTCCAGCTACCACCCAGGGGAAGACGGGTGGTACTTCACAGAGACAGGTTAGCCCCATACAGAGGGGACTCTCTTCCCCCTCAGTATCCTGAGCCACCGACACACTCCCGGAGAGACAGGGACACTAATGACACGCACAGGCCAAGGAGAACGGGCCTTAGAACAGCAGTGGGCAGGAGCCCCAGTACCCCTGAACCCAATTCCCCAGATTCACTGCCTATGTCCCCCATTGATACCCCTCCCATTGATACCCCCCCATTTCCCCTTTTCACCACCCCAAGTCCCTGCCATGCAGCAGGGTAGTCCCACTCAACGGGCGGAGCCGCCTGTGTCACTACCAGGACAACGACCTCCGAGACTGAGACGGGCCCCGGGTCACCTCCTACCTGCACCCCAGCCTCCCAGGGGGGAACCGCGAGAGCCCCGTGTTCGCACAGCCCTTCCACAACCCCTCCAGCCTGGCAGCCGAGTGGGTCCAGGAGAGGGGTCCCCAGGAGAAGGAGAGGGGTCCCCAGGAGAAGGAGAGGGGTCCCCAGGGGGATGGTCCCATGGTGGCCTTATGTTGTGATTTAGATTTTTCGTACTTCAGTCAATTGACGTATAAACTCATGGACCAATCCGACATGGATAGCGAGAACATGGAGCTTGTTGGCGTTACCCACGTTGTGGATGCCATCACGTTCTGGGCTCAGAATGTCAGCGAAGACCAAGCAAATGAAAACATGAGCATAGCATTGGCAGACAAATGCCCCAAATCCCCAAAGGTATTTGGAATCCCCAGACCTCAGCAGATGTATGGGGCAGTGTTCTCTGAGGATGGGCTCATGATCTCATCATGGGATGAGAGTGTTCTTAGAGGTATGATAATAAGGAGGTTAGAGGTATGATAATAAGGTGGTTAGAGGTATGATAATAAGGTGGTTAGAGGTATGATAATAAGGAGGTTATCATGGGCGCATACGCGGACCACCCCAGTATTATGGGGTGGGGGAGGCGAACCCCGTTGGAAGGAGGGGGCCTCGTAAAGCAGCCCCCAGAGCTTGTGGTAGAGGAGGTGGTGGAGGAGGCGGTCGAGGCAGAGGAGGGGTACGAGGCACCACCACATTCACACAAAAACACATGCCCTACTTCAGGAGAAGAATGGTCTGGGAGATCCTGAATCAGAAACTGTTGTGAAATCAGGGAGACATTTTTGTACCGGTACAGTTAGCTCAAGGACTTTGGTCAAGAGCTCAGAAGTGTCTGAGATGATGGTGCCCATGCCATGTTAAACTGCAGGAGTCAGTTTGTCCTCTCTTGTGACAGAGACCCAGACCAGGGCCAGTCTCCCTCGGAACAGCATAAGCATTAACTCCCTCCCTATTGGTGTAGCCCCCTGGGGACGTCGTTCGATCTGGTGGATGAAGTCTTCTCGGCCCTCGCCACGGAGGAGGTCCAACCTTCATTCCCAGTGTTGCCAACTTGGTGACTTTGTCGCTATATCTGGCGACTTAACTAGTCAAAAGCGACCAGCGACAAATCTAGGTACTTTTCCTGGTCAGTTGGGGAATTACTGTAAAGCGTCTAATTAGTTATTTTGTAAACCTGCTCAGCCTTTTTTAAAATTAATTTAGCCTTTCAGAATGGCATAATAATATTATCATTATTTATTTTTTTACATGTTTATTTGAAAGGTTTAGACAGAAGCAAAAACAAACTTTGCGCCACAGGTATCATAATGATCCTGCTTTCAGACGTAAGCATAACCAAAATTTGCGCCACAGGTATCATAATGATCCTGCTTTCAGACACGCCGACGTGACATTTACCGGTTACAAACCGAGGTACCGTTTACCAACGGAGTTACCGTTTACCAACGGAAATATGAATAATCTGAGTCCTCTGAGTCCGTCACCAGTGGGGTCAGCCAGGGTTCCCCCACCACGTCCTCTGCCACTACCGACTCGGCGGCAGCGGATATTTTTGGCACCATTTTAAATGGTTTTACTGTTGAAGGAATATAAAGGTTCTTCTAGCGGTCTATATACTGTGAAGGTGCACACTGGAGAGAAACCCCACCTGTGCTTAGAATGTGGGAAGAGTTTTTCCCAATCTCAAAGTCTCAAAACCCATCAGAGGAGCCATACAGGAGACAAGCCTTACTGCTGTGTTGACTGTGGTAAACGTTTTGTTTCATCCGGAGCATTAACAAAACATATGAGAATTCACACTGGAGAGAAACCGTTTAACTGTTCTGAATGTGGAAAATGTTTCAGTACTTCTAGCAATCTATGTGTACATATGCGGGTGCACACTGGAGAGAACCCCCACCTGTGCTTAGAATGTGGTAAGAGTTTTTCCCTCTCTCAAAGTCTCAAAACCCATCAGAGAATCCTTACAGGAGAAAAGCCTTACTTCTGTGTTGACTGTGATGAAAGCTTCAGAACGTCGTCTGCTCTAAGAACACACCAGAAGAGAAAACACCATGGTGTATAAACAGGACCCTTGTGCTGCTACAGGAGACTGAATGACCAGACCATCATGCAGATCTGATGCCTTCCACCTGCCAGGCCTACTAGAGCTACCTTGATAAGGCATTGACCCCCTCACGAGATAGGCCAGTGTTCACAGTCCACACCAGCCCACCTTTTTAGTGAAATGGCTAATTTTGGAGTTTGGAGATCTTTTTTAAATCCCTTCTCTGCAGACTCAAAAGCAAACCTAACTAAACTAACCAGACTGATGTAAGCCTACCTGATACATTGTGTGTATGTTCTGTATGTCACACAGCTCCACTAAAGTGAACCAGAGACCCAGTTCTGCCTCCGGCCTCGTTATTGCCCCACACACCACCAGAACACAACGCAGGCGTAACACACACGGGTTACATTGGTGCCGTGACCTTCTGGATTCAACTGCCATCGATGTCGTCTCGATCACCGTGGGCGGCTAACGTGCTCACCTTTGCTCCAAGTTGGTTACTCTGCCGTGTGTTTTTTTTTAAATAAGATTGGGCACTGGTATACATTTTTTAAAGGGTCATCTGAGGATATTGACATTTGAATTATTGAGTAGTGTGTGACTGTATATGTGTGCATATTTGTGACTTTCTATTTTGTGTATATTTGTTGGATTTTTTTTTCTATCTGTCATGGATCCAACAGCTAGTTTGGATGGGCATACAGCGTTAGGGACATTTGACGGAGAACTGTTTCAACGGAACACCTTAAGGGTCTCAATTCAACTCACAATCGTTGGATCTGCCCTCGACTGAAGTAAGAGGATGGCTGAGATCATTGCTGTTAACCTATCGGCCACCTTCCCCCTGCCCTTCTCGCCGGCCCTCAACGAGACCCACAAGCTCTCCGCGGCGTCCCTGGACAGCGAGGAGGAGTACGTGTTCGTGGAAGCCCGGCACCCGAACAAGGTCCTGGAGGGCCTCAACAGCCTCCGCCTCAACAATGCCTTCTGTGACGTCACGCTGTGCTGCGGAGGACAGGAGTTCTCCTGCCACCGCATCGTACTGGCCTCCTTCAGCTCCTACTTCCAGGCCATGTTCTCCACATGGATGGAGTCCCGGGCAGGAGCGCGTGGCCATCAACGGGGTGGAGCCCCAGATGATCGGCATGCTGGTCAGCTACGCCTACACCGCCGAGGTGGTCATCTCCAAGGCCAACGTCCAGGCGCTGCTGACGGCGGCCAACCTCCTGGACGTGCTGGCGGTGCGGGAGGCATGCTGCAGGTCCATGGAGCGCCAGATGGACGAGATGAACTGCGTGGGGATCCACTGCTTCGCCGAGGCGCACTCCTGCAGGGAGCTGGAGAAATGCAGCATGGACTACATCCTGCTGCACTTTAACACTGTCTGTCTACAGGAAGAGTTCCTGTCTCTGTGTGCGGACAAGCTGACGGAGATCATCGGCAGCGACCACCTGAACGTGTCCAAGGAGGAGACGGTGTTCGAGGCGGCCATGTTGTGGCTGGACAAGAGCGCCACCCGCCGGCAGAGCTTTGAGAAGGTTCTAGAGCACATCCGGCTGCCCCTGATCAGTCCGTACTACATCCACGACGTCATCGAGTCCCTGGAGGTGGTCCGGGGGTCCCTGCGCTGCCAGAGGCTCATCTCCGACGCCAAGGACTACCTGCTGCTGCAGGACCGCCGCGGGGAGCTGTACTGCTCCCAGGCCCGGCCCCGCAGGTCCACAGGGACAGCGGAGGTGATCGTGACGGTGGGGGGGGAGGATGACAAGGTGGTCTTGCGCAGCGTGGAGCGCTTCAACCCTCTGACCAGCCAGTGGAAGAGCCTGGCCTGCCTGCCCTTCGCTGTCAGCAAGCACGGCCTGGTGGTCTCTGGTCCTACTCTGTACCTGGCGGGGGGGGAGTTCCCTGACAGCTCGGCCAGCAGGGAGACGTGGCGGTACGACCCCTGCTTCGACTCCTGGCTGGAGATGGCGCCCATGAACGTGGCCCGCTCGGAGCTGGGTCTGGTGATGCTGGACGGGTATGTGTTTGCGGTGGGGGGGTGGGAGGGGCGGTCGCGGCTGGACTCAGTGGAGTGCTACAACCCCCACACCAACACCTGGCAGTTCATGGAGTCAGTCAAGATGGCCGTCACCAGCCCTGCCGTGGTGGCCCTGGACGGCCTGCTCTACGTCACTGGTGGCGCTGTCCTGGAGGATGGCGACGGTACAGACCTGGCCCAGGTGTACAACCCTAAAACATCCGCATGGACAGAGGTGGCCCCCATGCAGATCGCTCGCTCGGGCTCCGCAGCCTGCACCCTGAGGGGAAAGATATACGTCATAGGCGGCTGGCACGCGTCCACAGAGAACACTGACAAGGTGGAGTGTTACGACCCCAAGAGCAACCAGTGGACCATGTGCGCCCCCATGAGGGAGAGGCGCTACCGCCCGGGCGTGGCCGTGGTGGACAGCAAGATCTACGTCCTGGGAGGGGAGGAGGGCTGGGACAGGTACCACGACACCATCGAGAGGTACTGCGAGGAGACGGACAGCTGGGAGATCGTGGGGGAGATGCCCACCAGCCGGAGCTGGCTGAGCTGCATCTCCCTCCAGCTGAGGAAGGACACCCACGGAGGACCCAGCCTCCCCGACACCGCCACCGGGCCCGAGCTGGACTGGGAGTGAGACAGAGAAGAAGAAGAAGAAGAAGACAGCAGCTCCAGGGTGCCATCTTTACGAGTGCTTTGTGCATCTCTGCCAAACTACAACCAAAATGGCCCCATATCTCTCCATCTAACCAGTGGAACAGGGCAGCCATTCTGTGCCACGGAGAGAGGATATATATTTATATATATATATATATATATATATATATTGTAGTATATTTTTGTACCATATTTTGTATGTGATTTGTATTTATTTGTATAAATTGCTGCCTGTTATATGGTTCATTTTAATGGTTAATAACACTGCCTGTACAGACTTGGAATACTGTAAATATCAATATTTTGGAAAAGTTAATTTCAACAGCAAAGGAATGAGATCCCAAATATTTGAACGTGGTGCTTAATCATTGGGAATATACTGTATTTTTACCACACAAAAAGTTTTAAAGATTCTAGAATCTCTTTTTTAACGCTTTTTTTTTTCCTTTTCTTTTTTCTTTTTCTTTCTTTTTTTCTAAATGTCACTCTTTGGCAGTGAACACTGTCAACTCAATGGACATTTATGATAAAGAATTAATATATACGTGTACAAACACAAAAGAAGAAAAGCCTGGAGCTTAAACATCTCAACCGCTGCTCAGTCGAAGACTCAACCTAGTTTAAGCGTCAACCCTGTCTAATCTAACCTGGATCTTACATTGCTGCTGCATATTAACCATCTCTAACAGATACACTGATAACACACATTATATGATAACAAACCAGATCAGACATTACTGTGTGGCGAAATATACCATAATCTTTCCTAAGTATAAGGGTTTTCATTGATAACTCACTCACCTGGAGCACTCATGTAGACAGCCTTTGTAGCAGATTACAACAACGACTACACTTCCTACGCCGCCTTAGAGTTCATGGTGTTGACCCAAAATGTATGCTACTTTTCTACCAGTCTGTCTTAGAGAGTCTCATCAGATACGGCATTACATCTTGGTTTGGTAACCTATCTGTAAAACTTAGGTCCAAACTGGTCCGACTGATACAGACTGCATGGAAGATCATAGGGGTGAAAGACCACTCATCCCTGCAGTCTATTTTTGAACAGGCTACTCTCAGACAGGCTAATAGAATTCTCATGAATCCCTCCCATGTCCTACATGCAGAGTATGAACTGCTGCCCTCTGGGAGGAGGTTCAGAGTCCCCCGCGCTAGATTAAATAGATTTAAAAATTATTTTATTCCCGTTTCTGTTAAACTTTTAAACTGCACCAGATGAATGTAACTTATCTTGCTTATCATTTTATTTCCACTCTTGTTTTAATCAGGTCCGCCTTCTGTTTGTGTGTTAACATTCTGTATTGTCTGTTGCTCTTTGTTGGCTGCTGTGGGGTGTAAGCCCAATACAAATTTCCCAGTGATGGGACAATAAAGTGACTCTTGACTCTTGACTTGTCTTGACTAAGTAGTGACAACACAAAGATAATTCTAAATTCCTGTGGCAGGAATCATCTCCCCCATCTCCCCCCTCATCTCCCCCCCCATCTCCCCTCATCTCCTCCATCTCCCCCCTCATCTCCTCCATCTCCCCCATCTCCCCCCCCATCTCCTCCATCTCCCCCCCCATCTCCCCCATCTCCCCCCTCATCTTATCAGAGGGGCAGAGTTTCTACCACCATCATTAGTACAGGCGCTGAAGTATGGATAGAGTTCCTCAGTGAAGGTGCAGCCAGTGAAAGAGTAGATCAGAGACCTGGCCAATAATTTAAATTGGCAATTAACCCATAGTTAAATGAATGAATTCTACTGTACACCTCTTTTGCGGTTACAAAGTTGGCTTGTATATACTGTAACACAAGTTTTACCTCAAATTGCGCAACTCCTTCTAAAATGTCATGTAAAAATGTTCAGTAGTATTGAAATACTGCAGAGTTCAGTAAGCAAGCAGCCTTCACACCGTACACATGAGGTGTTGTTGGGTTTCAACTGTTCTGAATGTGGGAAATGTTTCCGTTCTTCTAGCGGTCTATATACTGTGAAGGTGCACACTGGAGAGAAACCCCACCTGTGCTTAGAATGTGGGAAGAGTTTTTCCCAATCTCAAAGTCTCAAAACCCATCAGAGGAGCCATACAGGAGACAAGCCTTACTGCTGTGTTGACTGTGGTAAACGTTTTGTTTCATCCGGAGCATTAACAAAACATATGAGAATTCACACTGGAGAGAAACCGTTTAACTGTTCTGAATGTGGGAAATGTTTCAGTACTTCTAGCAATCTATGTGTACATATGCGGGTGCACACTGGAGAGAACCCCCACCTGTGCTTAGAATGTGGTAAGAGTTTTTCCCCCTCTCAAAGTCTCAAAATCCATCAGAGAATCCATACAGGAGAAAAGCCTTACAGTTGCTCTGAATGTGGGAAAGGTTTTGCAAGGATCGACAATTTAACTGTCCACCAGCGGAGACACATGTCAGACAAGCCTTACTGCTGTGTTGACTGTGGTAAAAGCTTTGTTTCATCCACAGCATTAACAAGTCATCTGAGAATTCACACTGGAGAGAAACCGTTTAACTGTTCTGAATGTGGAAAATGTTTCCGTTGTTCTAGCAATCTATATAAACATATGCGGGTGCTACACTGGAGAGAAACCCCACCTGTGCTTACAATGTGGGAAGAGGTTTTCCCCTCTCTCAAAGTCTCAAACCCCATCAGAGAATCCATACAGGAGAAAAGCCTTACTTCTGTGTTGACTGTGATGAAAGCTTCAGAACGTCGTCTGCTCTAAGAACACACCAGAAGAGAAAACACCATGGTGTATAAACAGGACCCTTGTGCTGCTACAGGAGACTGAATGACCAGACCATCATGCAGATCTGATGCCTTCCACCTGCCAGGCCTACTAGAGCTACCTTGATAAGGTATTGACCCCCTCACGAGATAGGCCACTGTTCACAGTCCACACCAGCCCACCTTTTTAGTGAAATGGCTGATTTTGGAGTTTGGAGATCTTTTTTAAATCCCTTCTCTGCAGACTCAAAAGCAAACCTAACTAAACTAACCAGACTGATGTTAGCCTACCTGATACATTGTGTGTATGTTCTGTATGTCACACAGCTCCACTAAAGTGAACCAGAGACCCAGTTCTGCCTCCGGCCTCGTTATTGCCCCACACACCACCAGAACACAACGCAGGCGTAACACACACGGGTTACATTGGTGCCGTGACCTTCTGGATTCAACTGCCATCGATGTCGTCTCGATCACCGTGGGCGGCTAACGTGCTCACCTTTGCTCCAAGTTGATTACTCTGCCGTGTGTTTTTTTTTTAATAAGATTGGGCACTGGTATAATTTTTTTAAAGGGTCATCTGAAGATATTGACATTTGAATTATTGAGTAGTGTGTGACTGTATATGTGTGCATATTTGTGACTTTCTATTTTGTGTATATTTGTTGTTGTTTTTTTTCGATCCGTCATGGATCCAACAGCTAGTTTGGATGGGCATACAGCGTTAGGGACATTTGACGGAGAACTGTTTCAACGGAACACCTTAAGGGTCTCAATTCAACTCACAATCGTTGGATCTGCCCTCGACTGAAGTAAGAGGATGGCTGAGATCATTGCTGTTAACCTGTCGGCCACTGAATTTTAAAAATTCAGTAGTATTACCTGCCCTTCTCGCCGGCCCTCAACGAGACCCACGAGCTCTCCGCGGCGTCCCTGGACAGCGAGGAGGAGTACGTGTTCGTGGAAGCCCGGCACCCGAACAAGGTCCTGGAGGGCCTCAACAGCCTCCGCCTCAACAATGCCTTCTGTGACGTCACGCTGTGCTACGGAGGACAGGAGTTCTCCTGCCACCGCATCGTCCTGGCCTCCTTCAGCTCCTACTTCCAGGCCATGTTCTCCACATGGATGGAGTCCTGGCAGGAGCGCGTGGCCATCAACGGGGTGGAGCCCCAGATGATCGGCATGCTGGTCAGCTACGCCTACACCGCCGAGGTGGTCATCTCCAAGGCCAACGTCCAGGCGCTGCTGACGGCGGCCAATCTCCTGGACGTGCTGGCGGTGCGGGAGGCATGCTGCAGGTTCATGGAGCGCCAGATGGACGAGATGAACTGCGTGGGGATCCACTGCTTCGCCGAGGCGCACTCCTGCAGGGAGCTGGAGAAACGCAGCATGGACTACATCCTGCTGCACTTTAACACTGTCTGTCTACAGGAAGAGTTCCTGTCTCTGTGTGCGGACAAGCTGACGGAGATCATCGGCAGCGACCACCTGAACGTGTCCAAGGAGGAGACGGTGTTCGAGGCGGCCATGTTGTGGCTGGACAAGAGCGCCACCCGCCGGCAGAGCTTTGAGAAGGTTCTAGAGCACATCCGGCTGCCCCTGATCAGTCCGTACTACATCCACGACGTCATCGAGTCCCTGGAGGTGGTCCGGGGGTCCCTGCGCTGCCAGAGGCTCATCTCCGACGCCAAGGACTACCTGCTGCTGCAGGACCGCCGCGGGGAACTGTACTGCTCCCAGGCCCGGCCCCGCAGGTCCACAGGGACAGCGGAGGTGATCGTGACGGTGGGGGGGGAGGATGACAAGGTGGTCTTGCGCAGCGTGGAGAGCTTCGACCCTCTGACCAGCCAGTGGAAGAGCCTGGCCTGCCTGCCCTTCGCTGTCAGCAAGCACGGCCTGGTGTTCTCTGGTCCTACTCTGTACCTGGCGGGGGGGGAGTTCCCTGACAGCTCGGCCAGCAGGGAGACGTGGCGGTACGACCCCTGCTTCGACTCCTGGCTGGAGATGGCGCCCATGAACGTGGCCCGCTCGGAGCTGGGTCTGGTGATGCTGGACGGATATGTGTTTGCGGTGGGGGGGGTGGGAGGGGCGGTCGCGGCTGGACTCAGTGGAGTGCTACAACCCCCACACCAACACCTGGCAGTTCATGGAGTCAGTCAAGATGGCCGTCACCAGCCCTGCCGTGGTGGCCCTGGACGGCCTGCTCTACGTCACTGGTGGCGCTGTCCTGGAGGATGGCGACGGTACAGACCTGGCCCAGGTGTACAACCCTAAAACATCCGCATGGACAGAGGTGGCCCCCATGCAGATCGCTCGCTCGGGCTCCGCAGCCTGCACCCTGAGGGGAAAGATATACGTCATAGGCGGCTGGCACGCGTCCACAGAGAACACTGACAAGGTGGAGTGTTACGACCCCAAGAGCAACCAGTGGACCATGTGCGCCCCCATGAGGGAGAGGCGCTACCGCCCGGGCGTGGCCGTGGTGGACAGCAAGATCTACGTCCTGGGAGGGGAGGAGGGCTGGGACAGGTACCACGACACCATCGAGAGGTACTGCGAGGAGACGGACAGCTGGGAGATCGTGGGGGAGATGCCCACCAGCCGGAGCTGGCTGAGCTGCATCTCCCTCCAGCTGAGGAAGGACACCCACGGAGGACCCAGCCTCCCCGACACCGCCACCGGGCCCGAGCTGGACTGGGAGTGAGACAGAGAAGAAGAAGAAGAAGAAGAAGAAGACAGCAGCTCCAGGGTGCCATCTTTACGAGTGCTTTGTGCATCTCTGCCAAACTACAACCAAAACGGCCCCATATCTCTCCATCTAACCAGTGGAACAGGGCAGCCATTCTGTGCCACGGAGAGAGGATATATATTTATATATATATATATAGTAGTATATTTTTGTACCATATTTTGTATGTGATTTGTATTTATTTGTATAAATTGCTGCCTGTTATATGGTTAATTTTAATGGTTAATAACACTGCCTGTACAGACTTGGAATACTGTAAATATCAATATTTTGGAAAAGTTAATTTCAACAGCAAAGGAATGAGATCCCAAATATTTGAACGTGGTGCTTAATCATTGGGAATATACTGTATTTTTACCACACAAAAAGTTTTAAAGATTCTAGAATCTCTTTTTTAACGCTTTTTTTTTTCCTTTTCTTTTTTCTTTTTCTTTCTTTTTTTTCTAAATGTCACTCTTTGGCAGTGAACACTGTCAACTCAATGGACATTTATGATAAAGAATTAATATATACGTGTACAAACACAAAAGAAGAAAAGCCTGGAGCTTAAACATCTCAACCGCTGCTCAGTCGAAGACTCAACCTAGTTTAAGCGTCAACCCTGTCTAATCTAACCTGGATCATTGCTGCTGCATATTAACCATCTCTAACAGATACACTGATAACACACATTATATGATAACAAACCAGATCAGACATTACTGTGTGGCGAAATATACCATAATCTTTCCTAAGTATAAGGGTTTTCATTGATAACTCACTCACCTGGAGCACTCATGTAGACAGCCTTTGTAGCAGATTACAACAACGACTACACTTCCTACGCCGCCTTAGAGTTCATGGTGTTGACCCAAAATGTATGCTACTTTTCTACCAGTCTGTCTTAGAGAGTCTCATCAGATACGGCATTACATCTTGGTTTGGTAACCTATCTGTAAAACTTAGGTCCAAACTGGTCCGACTGATACAGACTGCATGGAAGATCATAGGGGTGAAAGACCACTCATCCCTGCAGTCTATTTTTGAACAGGCTACTCTCAGACAGGCTAATAGAATTCTCATGAATCCCTCCCATGTCCTACATGCAGAGTATGAACTGCTGCCCTCTGGGAGGAGGTTCAGAGTCCCCCGCGCTAGATTAAATAGATTTTATTCCCGTTTCTGTTAAACTTTTAAACTGCACCAGATGAATGTAACTTATCTTGCTTATCATTTTATTTCCACTCTTGTTTTAATCAGGTCCGCCTTCTGTTTGTGTGTTAACATTCTGTATTGTCTGTTGCTCTTTGTGGGCTGCTGTGGGGTGCAAGCCCAATACAAATTTCCCAGTGATGGGACAATAAAGTGACTCTTGACTCTTGACTTGTCTTGACTAAGTAGTGACAACACAAAGATAATTCTAAATTCCTGTGGCAGGAATCATCTCCCCCATCTCCCCCCCCATCTCCCCTCATCTCCTCCATCTCCTCCATCTCCCCTCATCTCCTCCCCATCTCCCCCATCTCCCCTCATCTCCCCTCATCTCCCCCCCCATCCCCCTCATCTCCCCCCTCATCTCCTCCATCTCCCCCCTCATCTCCTCCATCTCCCCCCCCATCCCCCTCATCTCCTCCATCTCCCCCATCTCCCCCCTCATCTTATCAGAGGGGCAGAGTTTCTACCACCATCATTAGTACAGGCGCTGAAGTATGGATAGAGTTCCTCAGTGAAGGTGCAGCCAGTGAAAGAGTAGATCAGAGACCTGGCCAATAATTTAAATTGGCAATTAACCCATAGTTAAATGAATGAATTCTACTGTACACCTCTTTTGCGGTTACAAAGTTGGCTTGTATATACTGTAACACAAGTTTTACCTCAAATTGCGCAACTCCTTCTAAAATGTCATGTAAAAATGTTCAGTAGTATTGAAATACTGCAGAGTTCAGTAAGCAAGCAGCCTTCACACCGTACACATGAGGTGTTGTTGGGTTTCAACTGTTCTGAATGTGGGAAATGTTTCCGTTCTTCTAGCGGTCTATATACTGTGAAGGTGCACACTGGAGAGAAACCCCACCTGTGCTTACAATGTGGGAAGAGTTTTTCCCTCTCTCAAAGTCTCAAAACCCATCAGAGAATCCTTACAGGAGAAAAGCCTTACTTCTGTGTTGACTGTGATGAAAGCTTCAGAACGTCGTCTGCTCTAAGAACACACCAGAAGAGAAAACACCATGGTGTATAAACAGGACCCTTGTGCTGCTACAGGAGACTGAATGACCAGACCATCATGCAGATCTGATGCCTTCCACCTGCCAGGCCTACTAGAGCTACCTTGATAAGGCATTGACCCCCTCACGAGATAGGCCACTGTTCACAGTCCACACCAGCCCACCTTTTTAGTGAAATGGCTGATTTTGGAGTTTGGAGATCTTTTTTAAATCCCTTCTCTGCAGACTCAAAAGCAAACCTAACTAAATGTCTAATGTTTAAATAAGACAGGCTCCGTCGAAATCCTCTCCAACAATGTTCTAATCATTTGCAGCTGATGTGGTGCTCTTGATTCAATGTTTTTTCGGTTTTATTTGTTTAGATATATTAGAGATTTCGCAATATTGTTACAAATTAAGATCAAATGTTCAAATATGTTGAAAAATACAAATGTTTTCATGGGGTGTCCTATCTGTTTCACATGACTGTATGTAACTGTAACATGCAGCCTCTGTCTGTTTGTCATTAAATATGATTAATAAGTCATCTCAATGATCAATGAGTAATATGCTGATATGGATATTTTCATGTATTGCTTATTTCATCAAGAATTAGTTCGTATTGGCCTGCCTGTTTAAATAAAGGTTAAATAAAATAAAATAAATTCATCCCCCCCCCAAAAAAGTGTTGTTGGGTTTGACTGCATAGTTTGACAATGGTCTGAGTGCGTGTGTTTTGTCCGTAAAGTCACTCTTGGGTCATCCTCAGAGAACACAGTTTGACAGTTTTACATTACATCACGATATGCATCTGACCAGGGATTCAGACAGAAGCAAAAACAAACTTTGCGCCACAGGTTTGATTGATCCTGCTTTCAGACGTAAGCATAAACAAAATGTGCATATATTGCGTTGCTTTTGAAACTCTTTGTTATGTAATTTATTGATTGATATTTCCACAGGAGGACATGGACGATATGGATTTTCCTGAGAACATGGATGATTTTGTTACATTGGATGAACTTGATAACAATGCTGCAGGGGGGTCAGAGGACGGTAAGCAATGAATGATGCAAAACAAACGGATCTTACTTGACACCAAAATAAAAATATATTCTTACTATTCAGATATATGAAAAGTGCATTACGGTCATTTGTAGATTCCAATCTATAATCAACTCTTGTTTTTATTTGCAGATCCAACTGAGTCTTCTTCACAGGTTGGTATTCATCCAAATGGCAACTACTGTACTTGGTTCATCTAGGAAGACAATGTCAACAATGGCCATGTGAACTGTGTGAATAGTTCACTCAATCAGCACTATTACTGTATGCTATTAGACTAAGGATGTGCATACCTCTTTCGAAAATGTTCATGGTCCAATAATTAGTGGGTGGTATGAACAAATAATCAATATTTCGATTACAACATTCACAAGTGCATATATATATCAACAGAATGACCATATATAAACAGAATGACTGTATATGTCAACAGAATGACTGTATGTCAACAGAATGACCATATATAAACAGAATGACTGTATGTCAACAGAATGACTGTATGTCAACAGAATGACTGTATGTCAACAGAATGACTGTATGTCAACAGAATGACTGTATATCAACAGAATGACTGTATGTCAACAGAATGACTGTATGTCAACAGAATGACTGTATGTCAACAGAATGACTGTATATCAACAGAATGACTGTATGTCAACAGAATGACTGTATGTCAACAGAATGACTGTATGTCAACAGAATGACTGTATGTCAACAGAATGACTGTATATATCAACAGAATGACCATATATCAACAGAATGACTGTATATATCAAGAGAATGACTGTAGGCTATATCTCAACAGTTGGAAAAAAAAAGGTGCTTCATTTGTCCCTGAGAAGAACCCTTCTGGGATCCATGTACTGTCGAGAGTTATGGGTGTTCCATTTAAATGAGAACAAGAACTTGTGTGTAGCAACATTCTCCATACAATAAAATACAATTACACATTATTATTATGATATGATTATACAATTAAAATAGATATAAGCACATATATCTACCCAAACATTATTGCTATGGGATTTCCTGCTGAGAGACTCGAAGGAGTGTACAGAAACAATATAAACGATGTTGTACGGTTTCTCGACTCAAAACACAAAAACCATTACAAAATCTACAATCTTTGCGCAGAAAGACACTACGATGCTGCCAAATTTAACTGCAGAGTTGCACCTTTGAAGACCACAACCCACCTCAGCTGGAGCTGATCAAGCCTTTCTGTGAAGACTTGGACCAGTGGCTAAGTGAGGATGACAATCACGTGGCGGCCAAAAAGTCGATGATTCAACAGATATTAGTGGCCACTGCCAACGTGAGATATGTTGATGCAGAATCCATTGAGGATAACTTCTTTTTTTGCAAAGAGTTAAAGACACATGCAACCGGAGATGAGATTTTCAAAGTCACTGATGAATACCTGAGAGAGTGGGGCCTTAACTGGGGAATGTGTGTCAGCGTCTGCACCGACGGGGCTGCGTCAATGACAGGGAGGGTGAAGGGCTTTGTAAGTAAAGTGAGAAAGGAAAATCCAGCCGTGCAGATGTAACAGAGTTGGGAATGTATGTTTAGTTGTGGTGAATATAGATGAGTTTCGCCGTGCTTGAGCAGCCCTGGTTGTTGTTGGAGCCCCCCCCCCTTTGGAGTTTGGGTGTACTGCAGGTCTGCGCGTTCTTTTGTCCTTCTCTTGTTGCCGTACTTACGGTGGAACTAGAACATGGCCGCCATCTCAATGGATTCACAAGCAGACCAGAGAAGAATTGTGTTCTATATGTCTTCTCTGCAGGTCAAATAAAAGGATTGATTGAAAGAAGCTTGGCTGTTTGACTATCGTTACACTGGTGCCGTGACACGTCGATCTCAAGATCAGCTGAACGCCGATCTCCGTGGATGCTGCGTGGATGCCAGGTCTTAGTGTGATAGATCAAGTGTGGTCAGAGTATTATAGTAAATGGTCATTCAGTCTGAGGTCTGTGATTATATCAGTTTAAAAAGTGCTTTGATTGTTTTGGTTTTTATGTCCTGCTGTAACTTTATATATTTTTTTTTTAAACATTATTATTATTATTATTTTTTTCATTCAGTAATATTACACAACGCAAGTCTGTACCACTATGGCTCAGAGGCCAGGTTTTAATGATGAGATTTTTGCCAGTCCAGTGTTGCCTATGGGGAGGGGTGCATGGGGGGCATGTCAGAGCAGAGCAGACAGTGCTGTCATAGACATTGACAGCGACAGTGACATTGACATTGACAGTGCTGTCAATAGTAGGGAGGTGGGGTGTTCCCAGTTGTTTACTGACAGTGGTAGAGGCACAGGGTCAGGTCAGGACCCAGGTTGTGCTGCTGTCGGACAGTTTACAGGGGAGGCTCCTCCCACATCCACACCCAGTGTTAATGACACTGAAGCTCTTCATCACCTTTCAGACATGATGGGTCAGCTAGGTGCTCAGATTGGCGAGTCCATTGTAACCAAGTTAATTTCAGCTGGTGTAGTTCACTCAAGTAGTATGAGCAGTGCACACCTCAACTGCACATCGCCTCCAGATCCTGTAACTGATCCTAATGTTGTTAGACAGGAGGTTCCGCGCGTTACTGTGAATGTAAAATCAGACAGGGAACCACCAATGTTCCGAGGTGATAGTTCTGATAAGTGTTCAGTCCAGGACTGGATTGACATGTCTAAAGCTTATCTGAGAAAGCAGAAATGTCCAATGCATGAACAGGCTGAGGAGATACTGGCAAGGCTGATGGGTAAGGCAAAGGATGTCGTGAGGGTTGGTTTGCGTAGCGATCAGACACTTGATGTGAAGCAGAACCCTGATCTCATCTATGATATCCTTCTCAAGTACTTCAGTGATGTGTCATCATGCCTCCCGTTGTCAGATTTCTATGCCACTCTACCCAGACCCAATGAGAACCCTGTAGACTACTGGTTGAGGATCAACAAAGCAGCTGATGTAGCTGGTGAGGGCCTTCGCAGACAAGGTAGGAGGATGGAGAACATAGGTGAAGAGGTAGCACGGATGTTTGTCAGGCATTGCCCGGACTCTGGACTATCCCGTATTCTGGAATGCAAGGCTATTGAGGAGTGGAGCTCACGAGACATACAGTTGAAGATTGATAATTACCAGAGAGAGCTGAGAGCCTCTGGCAGGACCGGTAGTTCTGTGCCATTGAAGAGCCATGCCACCGCCCTCCACACTGTGCAGTCTCATCCAGAGCCTTCGATTCAGTCTGTGTCTGAGCAGTGTTCCACCCAGTACCCCCCTGCTCCTGCCCATAGTCCAGTGTACCACACACAGTGTCTGCCTTCTACCCTCATTCCTTCCCAGGACCATGCTTTAGGCCAGCTTCCGTGCCACTCCTCCGCGACTGCTGTGGCCCAGAACACTCAGCAATCTGAAGACAGGATTCTTGCTCGCATTATGGAGAGGCTGGAGCAGATGATGGGGAAAGTGCAGCAGCGTGACAGTGCTCCTCGTGGCGGAAGATACCAGGGTGGCGCCCGTGAGAAGGCCTGCCGAGTCTGTGATGACAGTAGACACACTACCATCTCACACTGCATGTCAGAGAGGCTGTGCTTTGTCTGTTTAGCCCCAGGTCACACAAAAGTTGAGTGTCCCACCAGGTCGTCCCGAGCACCTCAGCCTCAGGGAAACTAGGTGGCCTGTATTCAGAGGGAGAAAGTATAGGTCGCCAAGTAAACTCCCATTGTGAGGACGAATCTAGTGCTGAGACAGTGTATATAGCTCTCAAAAGCTCAAGTGATAACTCTGAAGATATTGTTTATCAGAATACGCATACAATTAGTGGTAGTGACAGCCTTTTCTACACACCTGTGACAGTTGGTAATACAGTGACTCTAAATGCTATGCTAGACAGTGGGTCTATGGCTTGTACAATGAGTAAGACGGCAGAGGGAAAGCTTAGAGAGGTTGGAGTTGCTACAGAGCATAACCAGTTCAGTTCAAATGTGGTGCTTGTTGGCTGTGGTGGTCGCCGTGTCAAGCCTGAGTCAGCTTTCAACGTGGAAATGGAGGTGTATGGCTGTAGGATTATGGTTCCCACTCTGGTAGTTGAAGGCCAGCATGATGAGTTGATACTAGGCACCAATGTTATTAAATATATCCTCCGGCAGTATAAGCAATGTGATGGCTACTGGAAGGCTGTGTCTACGCCCTGTCCTGCTGGCGATCCAGAATCTGAACAGTTTCTCTCGATGCTCGCTGGTCTGAACCGTTGGCGAGGTGACGTCATACCTGACAAGATAGGCACAGTCAGGTGCAACTCAGCCGTGTGTCTTGAGCCTGGTCGGGAGTACCTGATGTGGGGCAAGCTACCCAAGTCCACTATTGTGTCTCCTGGTAGCGCTGTGATGACAGAGCCCACATCGTGTCGCTCAGCTCCAAGAGGGGTTCTGGTGGCCAGAGTTGTTACTCCTTTGTGGGGAGACGGATGGGTTCCATTGAAGCTGATCAACTCGTCCGACAGGCCCGTCTTGGTAAGACGCAATGCTAAATTGGCCGACGTCTTCTCCTGCATTGCGCTCGAGGACATGGATGAGACCGGACCTGCTGAGGTCCCACTACTCAGTTGCTGTCAAGTAACCCCGTCCAGTGAAAATGCGGCCCGCACTGTTGATGAGGAACTGAAGTACATGGGATTGAGTGGGCTCGACATACACTCCTGTGACGTGTCTGAACAGTGTAGAAGCAAGATGGCTGACCTGGTTGTGCGCTACAAGGACATCTTCTCACGCCATCACCTGGATTGTGGAGAGGCAAAGGGCTTCATACATCGCATTCACCTCTCAGATCACAGGCCATTCCGGCTCCCATTCAGACGAGTGCCCCCCAGTCAGTATCAGAAGTTGCGCCAAGTACTGAGTGAGATGGAGGAGAAAGATATAATCAGGAAGTCAACCAGTGAATATGCATCTCCGTTGGTTCTTGTATGGAAAAAGAACGGAGATCTCCGTATCTGTACAGACTTTCGCTGGCTGAACAAGAGGACCCTGAAGGATGCTCACCCTCTCCCTCACCAGGCCGACTGCTTAGCTGCACTTGGAGGTAACTCCTTGTTTAGTACTATGGATCTAACCTCAGGGTTTTATAACATGCCACTACACGAGGATGACAGAAAGTACTCTGCCTTTACAACACCTATGGGCTTGTATGAGTATAATCGCCTCCCGCAGGGCCTCTGTAATAGTCCTGGGAGCTTCATGCGTATGATGACTAGCATTTTCGGAGACCAGAACTATCTGAGCTTACTGGTTTATCTGGATGATTTATTGGTGTACGCCCCTGATGAGAGGACAGCTCTGGAACGCTTGGAGATGGTGTTCAGTAGACTGCGTGGTCATAACCTGAAATTGGCCCCCAAGAAGTGTTTTTTTCTCCGGAAATCCGTCAAATTCCTCGGCCACATAATTAATGACAACGGTGTGTTGACTGATCCCAGCAAAGTTGAGAGCATCGCAAAGATGACAAGTGCTGACCTGATGGAAGCGGACGGTGTAACCCCCTCACAGAAACGAATCAGATCTTTCTTGGGGATGATCAATTATTACCAGCACTTTGTGCCTAGCTTCTCCGCTATTGCAAAGCCTCTCTTCTCTCTGTTGACGGGCCAGAAGAGAAAAGGGAAGGTGAAACAGTCCAAACAAAGGTCACAAAGCAGGAAGTTGAAGGTTACTGACTGGACCCCCGAAACGGAGCAGGCTTTCCAGAAGCTGAAAACGGCGCTGGTTGAGACGGCTGTCCTGGCTCACCCTGATTTCAGCCGTCCCTTCATGCTGTCAACGGACGCGTCCCTTGATGGCATCGGTGCTGTCCTGTCGCAGATCCAAGAGGGTGAAGACCGAGCGAGGCCAATCGCATTCGCCAGCAAGTCCCTCTCTCAGTCTCAGAGAAACTACCCAGCCCATCGGTTGGAATTCCTAGCCTTGAAGTGGAGTGTCTGTGACAAGTTTAGCCATTGGTTGAAGGGGCATGATTTCACTGTTTGGACGGACAATAATCCATTGACTCATATCATGACGAAGCCCAAGCTGGACTGCTGCGAGCAACGATGGGTGGCTAAGTTAGCGAGCTATAACTTCGACATCAAGTACGTGCCAGGCCCACAGAATGTTGTCGCTGATGCCTTGAGTCGTGTGCCTTTCGTCAAGCAGAGAGTCAGTCACAGATTACTTGAAGAGCCCTACAAGAATCTCCTCTCCGAAGTCCAGGATGTGTCGAGTGCTTCTGTACAGGACGCCTTCCGGTCGTCCAATGATAGTGGTGACACTCCACGCCAGGCAGAGAGTTACGCTCAAAGTGTCCCATCACCTCTGCATGTCCACGCTCAGTCTATGGAGATGGATGAAGTGTCTGTTGTTCTACAGTCATATGACGATCTGTGGGAGGTCGGAGCAAGAACGCGTGCTGTAGCAGTCTTGCACCATTTGCCTCAGTTAGTCCCAGGTGGTCAGGACTCACTTCCTGCTTACAGTGAGAAGGAACTCCGGGATGAACAGCTCAGAGACAGAACTCTCTCTCGAGTCTTGTACTATGTGGAGAGACATCGGAGACCCTCCAGGAGAGAGAGAGATAAGGAATCAGTCACAGTCATGAGGTACCTGAAGCACTGGGAGAAACTTGTTGTGAGCAATGGGATACTCTACAGAGTCTCGAGGGATCAAGTCGTGAAGTCAAAACGCCGCCAGTATGTGGTTCCTGAGTCTAAGAAAGTTGAAGTTCTGAGAGGTGTTCATGACCATGCCGGCCATCAAGGTCAGTTCAGGAGTCTTGGCTTGGCCAGACAGAGGTTCTTCTGGCTCAACCTCGACAGAGACGTAAGAGACTACGTCCGTAACTGCCAGCGGTGTATTGTCAGTAAGACTGTTGAACCTGCTGCGAGGGCGCCTTTGCAGAGTATCACATCAACCAGGCCACTTCAGCTGGTTTGCATTGATTTCTGGTCAGCGGAGGACTCAAGGAACAAGTCAGTTGATGTGTTAGTTGTTACTGACCATTTTACAAGAATGGCCCAGGCATTCCCCTGCAAAGATCAGTCAGCCAAACAGGTGGCGAGAGTTCTATGGGACAAGTTCTTCTGCGTCTTTGGGTTCCCAGAACGTATCCACAGCGACCAGGGAGCTAGCTTCGAGAGTCAACTAGTGAGTGAGCTGCTCAGAGTCTCCGGTGTCAGAAAGTCGCACACAACCCCGTATCACCCGATGGGTAACGGTAGTGTGGAACGTTTCAATAGAACTCTCGGTAACATGATCCGAGCGCTTGAACCAGAGGCAAAAATCAACTGGCCGAGGCGTTTGCAAACTCTGACGTTCATGTACAATAGCACAGCGCATGAGTCAACTGGCTATGCACCTTTCTATCTGATGTTTGGGCGTACTCCTCGTCTCCCTGTCGATATACTCTTCCGGACAGTCCTGAATGATCCAGCTGTGGTCAGCTACGACAAGTATGTGATGTCTCTCACGAAGGATCTGAGAGAAGCTATGGTCATAGCCCAGGAACATGTCATAAAAGAACAGCACCGTCACACAGAGCTCTACAACAGACGAGTGAAAGGGCCCACCATTGACGTCGGAGACCGTGTGCTGTTGGCGAACAAGAGAGAGAGAGGAAAGAGAAAGGTGGCTGACCGTTGGGAGTCTACTGTATATACTGTGGTGGATAGGAACTCTGAGACTCACACATATAGGATACAAGACACTGTCACTGGACGAGAGAAGGTAGTCCACCGTAATCTATTGTTGTTGGTGAACTTTCTGCCGGTGTATGATACGAGTGTGATCTCTGACCCAGTTTCATCCCTGTCTGCTGTTCATACATCAAATGAGCCAAGTGACATGTCCGTGTCGGAAGTGGAACAGGATTCCTTGCCTGGGGAAGTGAGTAGAGGAACCGCGTTCGAGTCGGAGAGAGTGGATTCCTGTCCTGGGAGTGAGGGAGGGGAGGTTGAAGACATGGAGTATGGGGGTAGAGCTGTTCGGGAGAGGGATGTTCCCTTGACTGTTC
This sequence comes from Nansenia antarctica, assembly GCF_963989245.1. NCBI lineage: Eukaryota > Metazoa > Chordata > Actinopteri > Argentiniformes > Microstomatidae > Nansenia > Nansenia antarctica. The sequence continues at coordinate 86,272,425 of NC_137688.1, forward strand.
CAGAGCCCAAGGATCCCAAGGGAAGAACCCTGGAGTGGGTCACCCAGTTACCATTCCCTGACCACTCACGGACAGAGGCTACTAACACTGTAGTGTCTTCAGTCTCGTTTGCCCCTCAGAGGGTTCCCGAGCAGATGGCTGAGGAGCAAATGGTAGATCAGTCCATTAACTCTGATTCTAGATTTGTGGTTAGCGCTGATGATTGTACTGATGTTTCTGGTAACACGAATCAGATAGATGATGCTAGTGACACACAGCGTACTGACACTCTAGCTTCTGTTACACAGTGTGAACATCCTAGTACAGTCACACAGGTCAAGTCCAAGTTTGGTCGCCTTATCAAACCAGTTGACAGATTGATTTATACTATGTCAGGACAAGACATTATCCAAGATACTAAGTCAAACATTCGAGCTGTTTGTAGGTCAGTGTTTCAGGCTTCCCACAGTTAGATAAGCCGAAGCTCAGTTCAGTGCATGTATAGACTGTGCACACTGACATCCTATGACATATAGGTTTGTTCGTTATTCTGATTGTTTCATAAGAGGTTGTGGCCTCTTGAAGGCTAGTAATACAGTGGAAAAAAAAAAAAGGGTCTTGTGGGGTGTAGAACGCATCCTACCGCCAGTAGTTGGTTGGAGAGATAGGTTACCTCTCTTTCCACTTCATCCTTATAGGATACTTTTCAAGTTGGCTGTCCTGTCCTTTGGCGGCCCTATGTAATAGTGTAAAAAGTAAAAAGTAGTGTTTAAATGTATAGTTGCTGCTCAAGGTTGGCGAAATTCAGGGGAGGTGGGTGTAACAGAGTTGGGAATGTATGTTTAGTTGTGGTGAATATAGATGAGTTTCGCCGTGCTTGAGCAGCCCTGGTTGTTGTTGGAGCCCCCCCCCCTTTGGAGTTTGGGTGTACTGCAGGTCTGCGCGTTCTTTTGTCCTTCTCTTGTTGCCGTACTTACGGTGGAACTAGAACATGGCCGCCATCTCAATGGATTCACAAGCAGACCAGAGAAGAATTGTGTTCTATATGTCTTCTCTGCAGGTCAAATAAAATGATTGATTGAAAGAAGCTTGGCTGTTTGACTATCGTTACACAGATAAACCACTGCATGCTACACCGAGAAGCCCTTGTCGCCAAGGCTATGCCCCCAGACCTCACTGAAGTCTTGGACCAAGCTGTGAAAATTGTTAATTAGGGTTAGTTACAATTCAAAAATGGATTGTATTTTGAGAACTGAATTGTATTTTGAGTAAAACTGAATTGTATTTTGAGAACTGAATTGTATTTTGAGAAAAACTGAATTGTATTTTGAGAAAAACCGAATTGTATTTAGAGAAACTGAATTTGAAAACTGAATTTAAATAATTGAATACAATTCAATCTGTCAAATACAATTCAGTTTGTGCTCAGATTCAATTAAATCTGTCAAATACAATTCAGATCTGTGAAATACAATTCAGATCTGTGAAATACAAATCAATTTGTGCTCATATTCAATTCAGATCTGTCAAATACAATTCAATTTCTGCTGGCACTAAAATAGCTCCATACCGCGGTCCACTCGTCGCTCAGGGTAAGTGTTCAATGGATGCTAGCCAAACTAAAAGAAGGTAAGAAGATAAAAGATAAAAGAAGAAATATAGGCCTAAATTCAAAGCCTGCTATGATTCCTGTTATTCCTGTCAGTATCTATTTGTTTTTGTTTTAAAAAAAACATTTTTTTGCCTTGAAGCAGGGGTGGAAAGAAGGTCCCTCTCATACAAAGGACTCTAAAGGTACACCAAATTCACATTGTGACTTGAAGAAACACACAAAGGTGCTTTTAAAGTGCAAAACTCACTCCACACTCACACTGTGATTTGAAGAAACACACAAGGTGCTTTTAAAGTGCAAAACTCACTCCACACTAACACACACCACACACTCCATGTGTAAGGGAGTCTCAAAAGTTGGAGAGACCTAATTTCCCCTCCCCCAACCATGTGCAAAAGGCAATTCGTTTGTACACATTTGTTTGTGCAAACTACTGGCAGAAATAAATAATTGAAAAAGTAGATATGGGTTACCTGTCCCTGATCACTGATCAAGAATGTTTTAAAAGTCAAGCAAGACTGATATCATTAAAAAAAAAAGGCTAAAAGAAAGAAAGAGCTCCATGTGCGTTTACAGCACCATGTGCCTTCATCAGGGAGAAATGAAGATTGAACCAGGAAGAGGAAGTTTAAATAGAAAAAGGAAGGGGAGGAGTTTAAAAAAAAAGGGGGGGGGAAACCCAGTAGGACCCAGTCCCTTGGGTCTCAGGCTATGTCCACACCAATACGTTTTTTTGATAAACGTTTTTCGTATATACAAATATGACCGTCCACACCAGCATGTTTAAACGCAATATAAACGCTGGCATTGAGCATTCCACACCAGCATGTTTAAACGCAATATAAACGCTGTCATTGAGCATTCCACACCAGTAGTCGGCGATATAATATTATCCCCATAGCCCCGCTGACCAATCAGACGCCTCTGTCTCTCAATGTTCTCGATCATTAACTCTTTGACTGCCAGCCATGTTCAGATACTGCCAGACTTTTGGGGCATTTTCGCTGAACTTTGAAGACCCACCAAATATTGACTTTTCGGACTACATAAACATTGAACATATCTACCAAAACTTTAGACTCTATTCTTTCATCAGAAAAAGAAAGTTTGTTTCTAGCCTCTTTGAGTGTTTAGAAATCGGCCGTAGAACATAGGGTGGTTTCAGCAAAAACACCAGATTTTGACCAATAAACAGAGAAAACGAGCTTTTTCTGCAGAGAAGCAAATTCAAGCAAAACGGTGACTGACGTCCACATATTTTAGTTTTAGTGACACCTCAAACATCTGAAAAGTTGTTTACTTCTATGAAACAATAAAAACAACACAGGGAAAAAAGGCTTTTGATGACAAAATAACTATATTTATTATTTGTAATATAAAAACACACAAAGGTGCTTTTAAAGTGCAAAACTCACTCCACACTCACACTGTGATTTGAAGAAACACACAAGGTGCTTTTAAAGTGCAAAACTCACTCCACACTAACACACACCACACACTCCATGTGTAAGGGAGTCTCAAAAGTTGGAGAGACCTAATTTCCCCTCCCCCAACCATGTGCAAAAGGCAATTCGTTTGTACACATTTGTTTGTGCAAACTACTGGCAGAAATAAATAATTTAAAAAGTAAATATGGGTTATCTGTCCCACCTGATCAAGAATGTTTTAAAAGTCAAGCAAGACTGATATCATAAAACAAAAAAGGCTAAAAGAAAGAAAGAGCTCCAACGTTTATATTCTGTGAACTATATTGCTGCGTAAAAAATCATATATACGTTAATGACCAAAACACACACATATCTGACACACACACACATAGCTGAGATGCGCTTCGGCGCATAGGACCCCAAAAAGTCTGGCGTATCTGTTTGTGACAGAGAGAGGACCTCTGTTTTTAAGGTGTTCCCTTAAGCTTAACCACACACCTCTGTCATACACAGTACCATAGCTTGTAGAACAGCTGTCTGTAGTCAGACAGCATAACAGAGCCTTACTCCCCACTGTGGGTTCATCAACCCCCCTCTGCTCTCTCTCTCTCCTCCCCTCCCCAGCTCCTGGCCCGAAGCCCTGCAGGAGGTGGACTTCGACAAGATCGGAGAGATCTTGGACATCATGGAGCACGTCAAGACCCAGATGTCAGAGAAGCTGGAACACACACAGGTAAGGAGACATCATAGTAAAGGCAGGGCCATTGTTGTACTCAAAGTACTGTCGATACGCTAACTGCTCTCTCTCTCTCCGTCAAATCACTATCTTTCTCTCCCCCCCCCCTCTCCTTCCTCTCTTCAGGACCTGTGTCTGGCCGCAGACTATGGTGCTCTATGGAGTCTGGTGACTATGGTGACTATGGAGTCCTTTGACAGTGAGGACTTTTGAAAATCGGAATGAGACGTCCACAAGCCTATTTTGATATGCAAAGTACTTGTTTATTGACGTGAAAGTTTGTTTGTGTGTGTTACGAAAGAAAAACAATAACTTCTTATAACTTATCAAAGAAAAAGCAGTTGATAGGTATTGTGATTGTTTTTAAGATATTCAGTAGTTAAATGTTAAGATTTGTTTAATTGCTTCATTTGTTTACGGGTTCAACTTGTGCTTCAAATATATATATATTTATTTATTTATTTTATTCATAAATGTTTTTTAAATGATGATTACATCAACAGGTTTTAGGTAAATTATCAAAAGTACGTCTTCTCTAACTTAAACCAATCCCTGGAGGTGAAGGACATAGTTGGATGATGGCCTTTCAGCGTGCAGGCCTGAGAGCCTCACGGCCAGTTGTTTCTATAAATAAACCTGCGTCTAAAGACCTGCATCTGTCCTCTGTGTCTACCTCACGCCGGGTGCACACAGGGCCATTGCGTTGCGTTGCGTTGCGTCGTTCTGGCGCAACCTGGTGGGATGGACTTGACGTACTTCAACGTGCGATGCAGAAAGCTACATCTACCCGTGTTGCTAGCGAAGTTTCCCACAGAAGTGGGGAAGAAAACGTCAGATCAGATATATAAACGGGTTATTTTGATAAACTGGACACATTTTGTGAATATATATGGTTACTTTCTCGCCTGAAAACATAAAAACGTCATAAAATGACAAATTAACACTTGTAGAGCCAAATTACAGATTTTAGCCAATGGCGGCCAACATTTAGGATTTAAAATCTGAGGCGAGAGCTCCGTGCAAGAAACTACTTCCGGTTGTTTTGACGGATCCAACACAACGCAAAAGCTGACATTTTTTGACTGATTGCCGCACCCTGATGGTCAAGAAACGCAATGCAGAGCAACGCAACTGATCAACGCAACGGCAACGCAACGGCCCCATTGAGATGAATGACTTCCGGTGCAACGCAACGCAACGCAATGGCCCTGTGTGCACCCGGCGTCAGTCTCTCCCCCTTCCCTTAAGGTTAACCACACACATCTGTCCTCTGTGTCTACCTCAGTCTCTCCCCCTTCCCTTAAGGTTAACCACACACATCTGTCCTCTGTGTCTACCTCAGTCTCTCCCCCTTCCCTTAAGGTTAACCACACACATCTGTCCTCTGTGTCTACCTCAGTCTCTCCCCCTTCCCTTAAGGTTAACCACACACATCTGTCATATACACTACCTTAGTTGGTAGAACAGCTGTCTGTAGTCAGCATAACAGAGCCTTCCAACCCACTCTCGCTCAGCACTAAGTGGGATACTCGCGACGGCCCTTATCACATCACGCCATTCAAGTTGACATTTTAAAAAGGGTAAACGGTCGGGGTCAGGTAAAGGTCATGGTTAATGTTATGGTTTTAAGGTAGGATTGTCCCAAGGACAGCACTTACTGTAGCATCTACCATTTTCTCTGCTTGGATGTCAGTCCCCAGCCTTTTTGAAAGGGGTATTTTTTCCTCTCTTTATTGGATAAGTAAGCCTTGCTGAGCGCCTTTCCCTCCACACTATGATGACTTACTCAGCCTTTACTGAACGAAAGTTGACCACAGGAAATGCTAGTATTAGAACAGATAGGAGACCCTTTGCAATGCGAACACGTTAAAACAGAAAGGACCCCTCGCAATGCTAACAAATGCTACCGCTAGCAGCCTCCCTGGATCCTCAAGCGTGGCACAGTACAGAACGTCAATGCCAGGCTTCTGGATGTTTCGCCCAGGGGAGGCTGTCGGAGGTAGAAATGGGAGGATGGGACACATTGTAATGCATGGAATGGGATGAGGAATAGTCTCCCCGCATTCCCTCGTTCTTTATCCGAAAGGCCTAAATTCATGCATTACATTTTTAAATTGAATTAATGAGCTTCCTTTAAAACTTTTAATAACCTCTCAGATAAGAGAAATGATGTCGTGGGGGGTACTTCATTAAGGGGAAGTTAAGAAATGGGTCTGCTGGGACAGTTCTTGACGTTCGGGAGCAGATAAACTGGGGTACTGCTACAGTTGGGCTAATTTAATTTAGAGGTCAGCCATTTTATCCCTCTTCACTGTCAGAAAAGTCTGTGGGCTTATTGTGAATCGAGGAAACTGGCATTGTAACTAGGAAACTCAGAATGTCCTACTCAGGGCTACTCTATATCAGCCAATAGGGAGCCCTATGCAAAACCCCACACTAAATATTGGCCAATTGGAAAGTTAAGAGCACTTACCTTGTGAGAAAATATACCATTATGCTGAATTGTGAGTGAAGCGCTACATTATGCACAATGACGCTTGATATTGTCACAAGCGTTGCTGTTTTGTGACTGTTTTTGCTTTATTTCATTGACTAATCCATTGACCCAATCTGTCATAGCACATTATACAGGGCAGGCACAATATCGCATGAAGGCATTCCTAAAACCATGTCACTAGATGGATCTCCATATTTAGGCTGATAAGCCGACGTGGGTGTGTGGAACGTTTCCACGGCGACAGCAGCATGTCTGTCAGCACTGTCCTACTAAAACATGGTGATGATGCAAAACACTATGGTTGCAGTATAAGCATATCTACTAAAATAGCAATGTATTAATTGTACAGAAAAACAGATTACTCTGGTGCTTATTTTGTTATGACGCTTTGTGTACTGATGAAGAGGTAATCTTATGTCTATATGAAATCAGTTCTATTATCTATAGCATGTCCCATGCCGAGATGTATTGCAGTAAATATAGATGCCTACTATTGTGGACAAAACTTGCTTATTGTGTGTATCAATATTGTTTATTTTAATTTATATTGGATCCTTAAAGTGTTACTGGGTTTGTTTCTCTATTTGATAATAACAGGAGACACTGTCTATCACAGAACATGCTCTGAATCTGATACATTTCAATAAGCACCCAATTAAACAAATAAAACATTTTTCTATGAAGAAAGGTCTGCTTATTTGTGCTTGCTGACTTTTACATCACTACGTTTACATTTAAGAGGGACGTAGAGTACTAAACTGGGAGGAACTCTCTCTTAACACTAGGAGCACGACACTGTTTTGCCTACTTTAGGTGATGTCAAATGACCGACCCCCCACTCTTTACAGTGAGAAGCTGTGTACTGACGCACAAGGTTCGCTGGATGGCGCCACTTGTACATTAGTCTGCCTCCACAGCCTGAAATGACTTGAAACTCTGAACCCAAGAAGCCAAGGAGTCATGGCTGAGGAGGAAACGGTCCAAAGCCTGGCTTCATGTCACACAAGAAGAGAACAATTACAACATCGCTACTTGTAAAAATGCATATGTTCCTATGCGCAGAGAAGCGGGGGAAATTAATAGCGCAATCTGACATGAATAAGCGTGAGTCTGCTGAAAATGAATTTCCATGCAACATGGAAGATGTAATGATATATATGTTGTCACAATCCTAAACTACTTCTGTTGTATATATATATATATATATATCTGTCATGGTAAGCTCATGTACATTGTACATGCAGAGCTGTTGGGTTGTGACACCGAGATAAGGCAGGGAACTGCACATGCTGGCACCGTTAGCCTGCAAACCTCACACACCACACAATTGCCTGCCATTTAGGAAAACATAGCAAATAACCTTTGATTTGATTTGACTATTTGTACTGCTAATTGAACATCTTTGAGATGTTCGAGAAGGTGGCCAAAGAGAGTGAGTGGCCAGAGGAGAAATGGTCTCTCCTAGTCAAAGCGTACTGACGGGGAAAGCTCAGAGGCCAGTAGCTGCTCTAGACTGCAGAGTAGGCCTTGAATATGGTCCTCTCAGGAAAGCAGTGTTAGAGGCAGAGTACCTGAGGCCTATCGGCATAGATTTAGGGAATTAAGAAGTCAGACTAGCGAGTCTTCCCTAGATCTATGGCACAAACATGAAATTGCTTTCTGGGTAAAGTGAGGTATGGGATTTTTCTGAACTGAGAGACTTGGTAGTGTTCGAGCAGTTCAAAACCAGTGTTCCCAAGGAGGTGGAGATCTACCTAAATGAACTGAGAGACTTGGTAGTGTTAGAGCAGTTCAAAACAATGCCAATGTATGCATTCATTCATTCATTCATTCAGTCTGAGATTAAATTCTTAACCATCTCCAAACCATATGGGGTCCATTCCATCGATATTATTATTGCCAATGAATACTAAACAAACTAAACAACCTAAACAAATAACCAACATTTAATCAACAATTGAGTCTTTATATGGACTGATATTGTATGGCTTGTGGGGTGTTGGTCCTCATTAGCCTCCCTGGTGTGTGGATGAGGTCCACCACGTAGGCCTGGAGCGGGGGGACACACCCTGGGGTACAGGACGTTTGGCTGAAGAGGAGCACCTGGTTCCACGCCCGGTTATACTGCTCCCTCACCAGGCTACAGCTCACACCTATACGGTCAGCCAAAGCCTGGGGGTGGGGGGGAGAGGTGGGGAGTTAGAGATAGAGAGAGAGGGGTGGAGGTCAAGAGTTAGAGATAGAGAGAGAGGTGGAGGTCAAGAGTTAGAGATAGAGAGAGAGAGGTGGAGGCCGGGGGAGGGGGGGGTCAGGAGTTAGATAGAGAGAGAGGTGGAGGTCAGGAGTTATAGAGAGAGAGAGAGGTGGAGGTCAGGAGTTAGAGGGAGAGACGGGAGGGTGGAAAGAGAGAGAGGTGGAGAGAGAAAAGGAGAGATGAGAGAGAAGTCTAGAGAAAAGAGAGAATGATGCAACAGTTACCTTGTAGAGCAGAGCTCTGTGGTAGTAGGTTCCCTTGCGTACCCGGCCTATGGGGACGATGTTGGACTGCAACTCAAACTTGAGCTCGCTGATGTGGAGCTCCAAGGGGAACTCATGCAGCCGGTCCATCTCCACCACGCCCCCCATCGCCTCGCTCACCAGCCTGACAGCCAACCACAGACACACGTCACATGCCACAGGCTTGACTGGGCCTCATACACAGCTAATGACCAACCAAAGCAGGGTTCCAACACCTTCTGAAACATGAAATTCAAGCACCTTTCAAGGACTTTCAACTCAATTCCCTCAAATTCAAGGACCCAACACGGCATAGTTTGAGACAGATCTAGATGATAATTTATATAATAGGAACTATCCGCTCACAGACAACAATTAAAAACAGAGGCTTGAATGTGTGAACACTAGATGGTCTCTTGCCTTCTCTACCACAGCACAGCAAAACAATATGTAAAGGTAAGCAATACAGAGACTTATTTACTAGTTGACGAGCTAAGTAAAACGTGTGTATAGGTTGTGTGTTGGTTATTCTAGGTTGTGTGTAGGTTGTGTGTTGGCCATTCTAGGTTGTGTGTTGGTACCTGGCCAGGGCACTACACTTCTCTCTCTCGTCGTGCAGTGGGAGGACAGACTTGGTGGCGTCTGTAACGAGGGCGTGGAACGCGGCGTCGTATGGCAGCCAGGGCTTCTCCGTGACCACGACACCCTCCGGCCGGGGCTTACTCTCATCCTCATCCATCTGTTTATTGTCGTTCCTCTGGCCTTTACTACGGAGAGATAGAGAGAGTAAGAAGCAAGAAAGACATGTCCAGTATTGATACTGACAGTCATCTTTAAGCACATACACACACTCTCTCACACACACACACACCTGGGTGGTGTCCTGCTGGTGCCCTTGCTGCTGAGTGCAGAGGCGGTGCGAGTCTCAGTAGGACTGTCTTGACTGTCTTGACTGTCTTGGCTGTCTTCTGACAGCTCCACTGACATCCTACGAGACCACAGAGACCAGTCACACACCTACACACACATACACACACCTGGCGTTGAGGAGAGGAGAGGAGAGGATGGGAGAGGAGAGGAGGGGAGGGGTGAGGAGAGGAGGGGTGAGGAGAAGAGAGGAGAGGAGAGGATGGGAGAGGAGAGGAGGGGAGGGGTGAGGAGAGGAGAGGAGAGGATGGGAGAGGTGAGGAGAGGAGAGGATGGGAGAGGTGAGGAGAGGAGAGGATGGGAGAGGTGAGGAGAGGATGAGATGGTTATCTTAATAACTGAAGGCTCTGTGCGAGGCTGTACTCACGTGTCGGGGGGTTTGGCGTTAATAGCTAAGACGGGTCTGCGCTGGTTCACCGCCTCCTTAGAGAACTCCTCCAGAGTCAGAACCCTCTGGTCTGGACGGGCCTGAGACAGACATGGGGAAAGAGAGAAAGGAAGAGGGGCGGAGAGAGGGAGAGAGAGAAAGTGAGAAGGGAAGCATTGTAAGAGCTGAATGATTTTATGTTTAATAAAAAATAAAAAAAATAAAATATTTACATACAGTATACACACAAATAATACACATCTCTCTCTCTCTTTCTCTCTCTCTCTCCCACCTGTCCAGGGTCGTAGAATCCGTCAGTGATGTGGTCGGTAGAGGCCAGTTTGCCGGTCAGGCTGTATTTGAGTGACAGGTTGAAGTCCAGCAGTCTCTGTAGGGCTCTCTCACTGAACCTGCTCCTGCGGTTAAACGACGAGTTTATCTCCTGCAACAGCTCCAGAGCCCTGACACACACACACACACGCACGCACGCACACACACACACACACACACACACACACACACACACACACACACAGTTTCAAACTCATACACGTGAAGCTCTGCTGCCATCTAGTGGCTTTTTCGTGTGTGCAAATTTCACAACTGGTTTCCACAGCCACGAATCCCTCATGTTTCTGTCACTACTGTGGTTATATAAACTTGGTACATTCAAACACAATCTATTCATAACAATTAGGGATGTCCCGATCCCACTTTTTCACTACCGATACCGATACCGATACCTGGGCTTTGGGTATCTGCGATACCGATACCGATCCGATATTTGTATACATTTTTTGACCCCTGAATAATAACAAATACCTCCCCAGTATATAGTCCACACCAACAACAGTTAAATTAAAGACTGCCAGCCTTTATTAAAGCAACAAATGCGACGTGTTGTGGATTGGAACTACGGATCATAAGCTTTCAAATGATGTGTCATACATTGAAATCCGAAAACATATGAAGTTAGAGTCATTTGAATGTTGTTAGACGTCAGGCACATATGGGGTTAACCTCTTTGTAATGAAACCAGAAAGCTGTATCCAATATACCCATTATGCGCATTTTAAGCGCATATAGGACACGCGTGAAGCATTTCTGCGACACGCGTTTCTGTTCAGTTTTCATTCCCTCATCGCTTATACACATAAGTTTGACTGCGCATGACAGTAGTTCAGCAGTAGTCGCACTGGTGCGATTGAATGTATTTCCAAGTCGCACAGAAATATATTCACTCGCAAATGCGACCAAAACAGTCGCACTATCGAGCCTTGGTCATGCACGTGACCACTGGCTACTACTGTTGTCGTCACTTGAGTGACACGCCAGATCGGGCACGCGGATCGGAGCCTTTTTTTTTTCTGGTGCGATCCGCGATCCAGCATTCAGGACCAATATCGCGGCGATATCCGATATCAGTATCGGATCGGGACATCCCTAATAAAAATCATGACGGAGAAAGAGCAATAACTATGAAAGAGCAATAACTATGAAAGAGCAATAACTATGAAAGAGCAATAACTATGACCGCAATGACCGTGTGAAGGTTTGTAAAGACGCACCCCAGCCTGCACATCTCTATGGCGGTGGGCTCGTCGTTGGCGCACACGCTGACGGCCCAGCATGCATTGCGGCGCACCTCTGTGTGACTGGACCGCAGCAGCTTGACCAATGGGGTGAGGCCACCCGTGTTCCTCAGCTACAGAAAAGAGAGAGAGGAGACAGAGGGAGGGGGAGAGAGGTTCAGGTTACACAGAGACATCTACTACCCCCCAGCACTGTGTCTCCTGAGACATCTACCACCCCCCAGCACTGCGTCTCCTGAGACATCTACTACCCCCCAGCACTGTGTCTCCTGAGACATCTACTACCCCCCAGTACTGTGTCTCCTGAGACATCTACTACCCCCCAGCACTGTGTCTCCTGAGACATCTACTACCCCCCAGCACTGTGTCTCCTGAGACATCTACTACCCCCCAGCACTGTGTCTCCTGAGACATCTACTACCCCCCAGCACTGTGTCTCCTGAGACATCTACTACCCCCCAGCACTGTGTCTCCTGAGAGATCTACTACCCCCCAGCACTGTGTCTCCTGAAACATCTACTACCCCCCAGCACTGTGTCTCCTGAGACATCTACTACCCCCCAGCACTGTGTCTCCTGAGACATCTACTACCCCCAGCACTGTGTCTCCTAAAACATCTACTACCCCCCAGCACTGTGTCTCCTGAGACATCTACTACCCCCCAGCACTGTGTCTCCTGAGACATCTACTACCCCCCAGCACTGTGTCTCCTGAGACATCTACTACCCCCCAGCACTGCGTCTCCTGAGACACCTACTACCCCCAGCACTGTGTCTCCTGAGACATCTACTACCCCCCAGCACTGTGTCTCCTGAGACATCTACTACCCCCCAGCACTGCGTCTCCTGAGACACCTACTACCCCCCAGCACTGTGTCTCCTGAGACACCTACTACCCCCCAGCACTGTGTCTCCTGAGACATCTACTACCCCCCAGCACTGCGTCTCCTGAGACACCTACTACCCCCCAGCACTGTGTCTCCTGAGACATCTACTACCCCCCAGCACTGTGCCTCCTGAGACATCTACTACCCCCCAGCACTGTGTCTCCTGAGACATCTACTACCCCCCAGCACTGTGTCTCCTGAGACATCTACTACCCCCCAGCACTGTGTCTCCTGAGACATCTACTACCCCCCACCACTGCGTCTCCTGAGACATCTACTACCCCCCAGCACTGCGTCTCCTGAGACATCTACTACCCCCCAGCACTGCGTCTCCTGAGACATCTACTACCCCCCAGCACTGTGTCTCCTGAGACATCTACTGCCCCCCAGCACTGCTCCTCCTGAGACATCTACTACCCCCCAGCACTGTGTCTCCTAAGACATCTACTACCCCCCAGTACTGTGTCTCCTGAGACATCTACTACCCCCCAGCACTGTGTCTCCTGAGACATCTACTACCCCCCAGCACTGTGTCTCCTGAGACATCTACTACCCCCCCAGCACTGTGTCTCCTGAGACATCTACTACCCCCCCAGCACTGTGTCTCCTGAGACATCTACTACCCCCCAGCACTGCGTCTCCTGAGACATCTACCACCCCCCAGCACTGCGTCTCCTGAGACACTTACTACCCCCCAGCACTGTGTCTCCTGAGACATCTACTACCCCCCAGCACTGCGTCTCCTGAGACATCTACTACCCCCCAGCACTGCGTCTCCTGAGACATCTACTACCCCCCAGCACTGCGTCTCCTGAGACATCTACTACCCCCCAGCACTGCGTCTCCTGAGACATCTACTACCCCCCAGCACTGCGTCTCCTGAGACATCTACTACCCCCCAGCACTGCGTCTCCTGAGACATCTACTACCCCCCAGCACTGTGTCTCCTGAGACATCTACTACCCCCCAGCACTGCGTCTCCTGAGACATCTACTACCCCCCAGCACTGCTCCTCCTGAGACATCTACTACCCCCCAGCACTGTGTCTCCTGAGACATCTACTACCCCCCAGCACTGTGTCTCCTGAGACATCTACTACCCCCCAGCACTGTGTCTCCTGAGACATCTACTACCCCCCAGCACTGTGTCTCCTGAGACATCTACTACCCCCCAGCACTGTGTCTCCTGAGACATCTACTACCCCCCAGCACTGTGTCTCCTGAGACATCTACTACCCCCCAGCACTGCGTCTCCTGAGACACCTACTACCCCCAGCACTGTGTCTCCTGAGACATCTACTATCCCCCAGCACTGTGTCTCCTGAGACATCTACTACCCCCCAGCACTGCGTCTCCTGAGACACCTACTACCCCCCAGCACTGTGTCTCCTGAGACACCTACTACCCCCAAGCACTGTGTCTCCTGAGACATCTACTACCCCCCAGCACTGCGTCTCCTGAGACACCTACTACCCCCCAGCACTGTGTCTCCTGAGACATCTACTACCCCCCAGCACTGTGTCTCCTGAGACATCTACTACCCCCCAGCACTGTGTCTCCTGAGACATCTACTACCCCCCAGCACTGTGTCTCCTGAGACATCTACTACCCCCCAGCACTGTGTCTCCTGAGACATCTACTACCCCCCAGCACTGTGTCTCCTGAGACATCTACTACCCCCCAGCACTGTGTCTCCTGAGACATCTACTACCCCCCAGCACTGTGTCTCCTGAGACATCTACTACCCCCCACCACTGTGTCTCCTGAGACATCTACTACCCCCCAGCACTGCGTCTCCTGAGACATCTACCACCCCCCAGCACTGTGTCTCCTGAGACATCTACTACCCCCCAGCACTGCGTCTCCTGAGACATCTACTACCCCCCAGCACTGCGTCTCCTGAGACATCTACTACCCCCCAGCACTGCGTCTCCTGAGACATCTACTACCCCCCAGCACTGCGTCTCCTGAGACATCTACTAGCCCCCAGCACTGCGTCTCCTGAGACATCTACTACCCCCCAGCACTGTGTCTCCTGAGACATCTACTACCCCCCAGCACTGTGTCTCCTGAGACATCTACTACCCCCCAGCACTGTGTCTCCTGAGACATCTACTACCCCCCAGCACTGCGTCTCCTGAGACATCTACTACCCCCCAGCACTGCTCCTCCTGAGACATCTACTACCCCCCAGCACTGTGTCTCCTGAGATATCTACTACCCCCCAGCACTGTGTCTCCTGAGACATCTACTACCCCCCAGCACTGTGTCTCCTGAGACATCTACTACCCCCCAGCACTGTGTCTCCTGAGACATCTACTACCCCCCAGCACTGTGTCTCCTGAGACATCCACTACCCCCCAGCACTGTGTCTCCTGAGACATCCACTACCCCCCAGCACTGTGTCTCCTGAGACATCTACTACCCCCCAGCACTGTGTCTCCTGAGACATCTACTACCCCCCAGCACTGTGTCTCCTGAGACATCTACTACCCCCCAGCACTGTGTCTCCTGAGACATCTACTACTCCCCAGTACTGTGTCTCCTGAGACATCTACTACCCCCCAGCACTGTGTCTCCTGAGACATCTACCACCCCCCAGCACTGTGTCTCCTGAGACATCTACTACCCCCTGTACTGTGTCTCCTGAGACATCTACTACCCCCCAGCACTGTGTCTCCTGAGACACCTACTACCCCCAGCACTGTGTCTCCTGAGACATCTACTACCCCCCAGCACTGTGTCTCCTGAGACATCTACTACCCCCTGTACTGTGTCTCCTGAGACATCCACTACCCCCCAGCACTGCGTCTCCTGAGACACCTACTACCCCCAGCACTGTGTCTCCTGAGACATCTACCACCCCCCAGCACTGTGTCTCCTGAGACATCTACCACCCCCCAGCACTGTGTCTCCTGAGACATCTACTACCCCCTGCACTGTGTCTCCTGAGACATCCACTACCCCCCAGCACTGTGTCTCCTGAGACACCCGCTTTTCCCCTTTACCGTGTCCCCTAAGACTTCTACTGCCCCCCTTGTACTGTTTCTCTGTTGTACAGTGTCTATATATAAAATAAAATAAAAAACGTTTTCCCTTCTATCACTGAGACTGCCAATGGCCCCGGGCCTGAGCTAGATTACTCTACCTGCTACGACTGGTGGATTGATGATTCACTTGCTTAGTCAAATGTATTGATTGTAAGTCGCTTTGGAATAAGGCGTCTGCTAAATGCCAAAAATGTCAATGTAAAATGAGAGAGAAGACATTTTTTAATTTTAACCACTTAACAGACGCTTTTATCCAAAGTGACTTACAATTAGATATTACTGGGACAGTCTGCCTGGAGTCATTTAGGGCTACTCAAGGGCACACTAGTGGTGGTGTTCCCAGGTGGGATTTGAACTCTTAATTCAGTCCAGTCCAACTCACTATCCACCAGGCCACCATTACACAATAAGCCCAACACGCCGAAGAGAGGGACAATATTTCCTCAATGTCACTGGAGATTGTCGAGCTGAGAGACTAATGAAGTGTGTATTATTATTCTTCTTATTATTATTATTATTATTACACGTACATCTGCCCTTCCTTGTGCGTCGCAGGCGAGCGCGGCCAGGCACTGCGTGGCTCTGACCAGGGTGTGTGTGTCGGCGGAGGTCAGCGGCTCCACCAGGGCCTGCATGGCGCCGTGGGACAGGATGTCGTCCCGGAGGGCTTCCTGGTCGGCCATGTTGGTGAGGGCGGCGGCGGCGGCGGCGTGGGCGCCTGGACGGTGTAGCTGCTGCACCAAACCCTCCACCCCCTCCGCCTCGTACACCGCGCTGACACACACACACACACACGCACGCATGCACACACACACGCACGCATGCACACACACGCACGCATGCACACACACACACGCACGCATGCACACACATGCACACACGCACGCATGCGCACACACGCACGCATGCACACACACACACGCACACGCACGCATACACACGCACGCACACAAAGAGAAAAAGCTTTATACATCGCTGACATAAAAAGGAGTAAGGTTGAGAGAGAGAGAGAGAGAGAGAGAGAGAGAGAGAGAGAGAGAGAGAGAGAGAGAGAGAGAGAGAGAGAGAGAGAGAGAGAGAGAGAGAGAGAGAGAAAGAGAATCTGTTGCATAAATAATAAGATTTAAAATTATTTTGAGGTTAGAAAGTTAGCCTCCTTCCCCCCTGGCTAAGCTTGATTTAAGAGCTGTGTTGCTATGGGAATGAGTCAGAGCTAGTAGCTAGCTAACACTGTAACTCCAGCGCGGTAAACTACTTCACTGGTTAAAACTGCTAAGCAGTATACTTTTCTCCACATTATATTCCTCCAATATATACGTTTTCAGCAGAAGTAAATTTAGTTTATTTCTCATATCTTCCGCCCGCTTGGTGTAGCTGTTTCGGCCGACAAGTCTAACCGTAGTCATTCATAGGCTAGCTTTAGGCAACAGGAAAATGTTAGAGTCTATAGCAAGACTGACTTAAAGTGAGATCCAAGTCTAAGACTGGGTCTATCTTTATTAAAGTGAGATCTAAGTCTAAGACTGGGTCTATCTTTATTAAAGTCAGATCTGAGTCTAAGACTGGGTCTATCTTTATTAAAGTGAGGTCTAAGTCTAAGACTGGGTCTATCTTTATTAAAGTCAGATCTAAGTCTAAGACTGGGCCTATCTTTATTAAAGTCAGATCTAAGTCTAAGACTGGGTCTATCTTTATTAAAGTCAGATCTAAGTCTAAGACTGGGTCTATCTTTATTAAAGTGAGATCTAAGTCTAAGACTGGGTCTATCTTTATTAAAGTCAGATCTAAGTCTAAGACTGGGTCTATCTTTATTAAAGTCAGATCTAAGTCTAAGACTGAGTCTATCTTTATTAAAGTGAGATCTAAGTCTAAGACTGGGTCTATCTTTATTAAAGTGAGATCTAAGTCTAAGACTGGGTCTATCTTTATTAAAGTGAGATCTAAGTCTAAGACTGGGTCTATCTTTATTAAAGTGAGATCTAAGTCTAAGACTGGGTCTATCTTTATTAAAGTCAGATCTAAGTCTAAGACTGAGTCTATCTTTATTAAAGTGAGATCTAAGTCTAAGACTGGGTCTACCTTTATTAAAGTGAGATCTAAGTCTAAGACTGAGTCTATCTTTATTAAAGTGAGATCTAAGTCTAAGACTGGGACTATCTTTATTAAAGTGAGATCTAAGTCTAAGACTGGGTCTATCTTTATTAAAGTCAGATCTAAGTCTAAGACTGGGTCTATGTTTATTAAAGTGAGATCTAAGTCTAAGACTGGGTCTATCTTTATTAAAGTCAGATCTAAGTCTAAGACTGGCGTCTATCTTAATGCAACAAGAAAATGTTAGAGTCTATAGCAAGACTGACTTCCCCAGACCTTCCTTTGTGCCAGCCGAGGCTGGAGGTTGACAGGAGGGTTGGTGACTCACCAGGCGTTGAGCTGGCTGCTGTGTGTGAGGTTGGAGAGGGCCAGGGCTGCTGCCTCGCTCACAGCCCCTCCCTCACTGCTCAGCAGCTGGACCACCGCCTGGATACCACCTGAAACAAATACACACACACACACACACACACACACGGAGACACACATAGACAGACACAGACACACACACACACACATACACACACACATACACACGGAGACACACATAGACAGACACACACACACACACACAGAGACACACACAGACAGACACAGACACACACACACACACACGGAGACACACATAGACAGACACACACACACACACACACACACACACAGACACAGACACATACAGACAGACACACACACACACACAGAGACACACATAGACAGACACACACACACACACACACACAGACACAGACACATACAGACAGACACACACAGACACATACAGACACACACAGACACAGACACATACAGACACACACAGACAGACACACACAAGACACACACACAAGAGAAGTACAAAGTTACGGTGATCTCAACTCATCTCTCATCTAGTAGCTAGTGCTAATGCTAATGGTGATGTCACAATGTCAGTGAGTAGGACCGTTAGGTAGAGCGGGTGGTGGTGGTGTGTGGTACCACAGTGAGGTAGAGTGGGTGGTGGTGAGTGGTACCACAGTGAGTTAGGTAGAGTGGGTGGTGGTGGTGAGTGGTACCACAGTGAGTTAGGTAGAGTGGGTGGTGGTGGTGAGTGGTACCACAGTGAGTTAGGTAGAGTGGGTGGTGGTGGTGAGTGGTACCACAGTGAGTTAGGTAGAGTGGGTGGTGGTGGTGTGTGGTACCACAGTGAGTTAGGTAGAGTGGGTGGTGGTGGGGTGTGGTACTGCAGTGAGTTAGGTAGAGTGGGTGGTGGTGGGGTGTGGTACTGCAGTGAGTTAGGTAGAGTGGGTGGTGGTGGTGTGGGGTACCACAGTGAGTAGAGTGGGTGGTGGTGGTGAGTGGTACCACAGTGAGTGAGGTAGAGTGGGTGGTGGTGGTGAGTGGTACCACAGTGAGGTAGGTAGAGCGGGTGGTGGTGGGGTGTGGTACCACAGTGAGTTGCCTCTCACCCAGGTGTCTGAAGGTGTCTTTGCTGGGCAGGTGGAGGCTCATGGTGGCCAGCGCCTGGCAGGCAGCGGTCCTCACGCTGTCGCTCTCCACCGCCAGCAGCTCCACTAGAGCCTTCTCTATGTCCTGCTCATGGAGCAGCTTACGGTTCTCAGCTGCACACACACACACACACACACACACACACACACACACACACATACACACACACAGATGTACACGAGCTGTCGATGTCTCACATTCATTACAGACAATGTTGCAACCAACATTCACAGTTCACACACACACACAAAGAGACCCCCCACACACCTCTCTAGACACACACACACACACACACACACACACTCCGCGGATGCCTTACAGCTCTGAGCCACCCTGGATATGGCCTGGACAGCGTTGGTCTGGATCTCGGGCAGCGTGGGGGTGAAGATGAAGTGTAGCAGTCTGGTCAGCAGACCCCCCTCCTCGTGGATCACCTGCAGACTGTCCCTGTCCTCCAGACAGTTAGACACCACCTGCAGGGCCTCCACGTGGAGGTCACTCAACTCCTGACAGAGGTAGACAGGGAGAGAGAGAGGGAGAGGTAAGGGAGAGAGAGATACAGAGAGAGAGAGACAGGGAGAGAGATACAGAGAGAGAGAGACAGGGAAAGAGATACAGAGAGAGAGAGACAGGGAGTGAGACAGGGAGAGGGAGGGAGAGAGAGATACAGAGAGAGAGAAACAGGGAGAGAGAGAGAGAGAGGGAGAGAGATACAGAGAGAGAGAGACAGGGAGAGAGATACAGAGAGAGAGAGACAGGAACGGAGAGAGAGAGAGACAGGGAGAGGGAGGGAGAGAGATACAGAGAGAGACAGGGAGAGAGAGATACAAAGAGAGAGACAGGGAGAGAGAGAGAGAGAGACAGGGAGAGGGACTACACACACACACACACATACACACCTGGTTGGAGAGGACATCCATCAGTCTGGTGAAGCCCTGCTCCTCCCTGAAGGTGAGGCGTGTGTCTGGGTCGGAGGTGAGCCTGGCCAGGGTCCTCAGGGCCAGCTGCTGGATGACAGGGAACTCTGACCTCAACAGCTCCAGGAGAGGGAGGATACCGCCTAGCTCTCGCACCTCCACGCGGCTAGGGTTGTCCTACGCACACACACACACACACACACACACACACACACACACAGTGACGCAAACACACATACACATCAGAGAAAGAGAAAAACATCCCTCATCAAATAAAAATAATTTGGGAACCATTCAGCTACTATGTACTACGTACTAACTATTGATATAAGACGCCTTTACTTCAAACACAAATGTCATCAAATATTTGTGCCGCCAAGTGCTACTGGCTATACACCGAGGTTAGACAAAACTGGTTTCTGTATTGATATATTATATTCTTTAGCGTTTCCTTAAAGTGTTTTTATATGGTATAATGCTATACTAATATGGTAGTGTAGTGTAGTGTAGTGTAGTGTAGTGTAGTGTAGTGTAGTGTAGTGTATCACTGTATATAGGGGACATTGTTTACCTGGACCAGGTTGAAGATGCTCTCCACAGAGTTCTTCTGGACGTCTGGGTCTGGGCTGGCCAGCAGCAGGACGAGGGGCTCCAGGCCCTGGTGGTGGAACATCTGGGCCGCGCTGCTGCGGTCCGCTGACAGGGAGGCCAGACACAGCGTGGAGAACTCATGGACCACCACGTCCTCTGAGAGAATGACAGGTATAAATTCAAAGCATGCACACATGTGCACACACACACACACACACACACACACACACACACACACATGAACGAACAGACACACACACACGCACTCACACACACACGAACGAACAGACACACGCACACACACACACACGAACAAACAGACACACACACACACACGAACGAACAGACACACGCACACACACACACGAACGAACAGACACACACACACACACACACACACACGAACGAACAAACACACACACACACGCACACACAAAGACAAAGACAAAATAATGTGACATTTTTATCCAATTATTGAATGAAATGTAGATATCATATGTGTGTGTGTGTGTGTGTGTGTGTGTGTGTGTGTGTGTGTTTCTAGTGTCTGTATGGCTGTAAACACACAGAGCGGTGACATACACACAGTGTTTGTTATCTGTCTGCTGTTCTCACCTCCTACCACCAGAGGGCGATAGGGAGAGAGCAGTGACGTACGTACCTTCAGGTGACAGCTTGGAGATGATGGAGGGGATGACGTCTAGTTTCTTCAACAGTCTCCTTACGTCCCCTTCCGAAGAGAAGAGAGCAGCATCTTTGAGTGTCTAGAAAAGTGCTATATAAGTCTAATGTGTTATTATTATTATTATTGTTATTAGGTATATAGCCTTTATTTATGTAAACCAGCTCCTTACCTTCTTGTGATTTTTTTTTCTAAAAGTTTTTTTTTTCCCTTTCCTAACAACAGGGGAGCCACCCCTCCTAAATGTCGTTGTTTGGTACCTGTACTGTAGCAATGACAATAAAGTCCATTCATTCATTCATTCATCATTATCTCACCGTTGGCGGCCATGACACCCAGGGCCATGACGGCGTTGCGGCGGACCAGTTTGTCCTCGTGGGAGATGAGGCGAGTCAGGGGCTCCACGGCCCCCAGGCCCAGCAGAGAGCTCCTGTTCTCTTCTCCTACCACCAGAGGGCAGGATACAGGAATCACAGTAATAACAAGGGTCACAGAGTACACCAATAGAGAGTTCTAGAAGGTGCCAGAGAGTTCTAGAAGGTGGTCGAGAGTTCTAGAAGGTAGTAGAGAGTTCTAGAAGGTAGTAGAGAGTTCTAGAAGGTGGTTGAGAGTTCTAGAAGGTGGTCGAGAGTTCTAGAAGGTAGTAGAGAGTTCTAGAAGGTGGTTGAGAGTTCTAGAAGGTGGTCGAGAGTTCTAGAAGGTGGTCGAGAGTTCTAGAAGGTGGTAGAGAGTTCTAGAAGGTGGTTGAGAGTTCTAGAAGGTGGTCGAGAGTTCTAGAAGGTGGTCGAGAGTTCTAGAAGGCGCTAGAGAGTACTAGAAGGTGGTAGAGAGTACTAGAAGGTGTTAGAGAGTTCTAGAAGGTGTTAGAGAGTTCTAGAAGGTGGTCGAGAGTTCTAGAAGGTGGTTGAGAGTTCTAGAAGGTGGTTGAGAGTTCTAGAAGGTGGTAGAGAGTTCTAGAAAGTGGTTGAGAGTTCTAGAAGGTGGTCGAGAGTTCTAGAAGGTGGTTGAGAGTTCTAGAAGGTGGTCGAGAGTTCTAGAAGGTGGTCGAGAGTTCTAGAAGGTGGTTGAGAGTTCTAGAAGGTGGTTGAGAGTTCTAGAAGGTGGTCGAGAGTTCTAGAAGGTGGTTGAGAGTTCTAGAAGGTGGTCGAGAGTTCTAGAAGGTGGTTGAGAGTTCTAGAAGGTGGTTGAGAGTTCTAGAAGGTGGTTGAGAGTTCTAGAAGGTGCCAGAGAGTTCTAGAAGGTGGTTGAGAGTACTAGAAGGTGGTTGAGAGTTCTAGAAGGTGGTTGAGAGTACTAGAAGGTGGTTGAGAGTTCTAGAAGGTGGTTGAGAGTTCTAGAAGGTGGTTGAGAGTTCTATAAGGTGGTTGAGAGTTCTAGAAGGTGGTAGAGAGTTCTATGAGGTGGTAGAGTAAATTCTATATATCGTGGAGCTCCGCCTCATGAATGATACACATTAGCTCTATTCTTCTCTCACTGACAGGTCTCCCACGGGTCCTTGAAATCCTTGAAAGTTTGTGAATTTGAGAAAAAGAAATCAAGGTCTTAAACGTTTTTGAAAATAGACATGGGTCATTGAAAGTGCGTGAACTCCCCTCTCTCTCTCTCTCTCTCAAAAAATAATTTAAATTTAAATTTAAAAATGTTTTACTTAGCTCGTCAACTAGTTCTGTCTCAAACTATGCCGTATTGGGTCCTTGAATTTGAGGGAATTGAGTCTTGAAAGGTGCTTGAAAGGTGCTTGAATTTGATGTTTCAGAATTTGTGGGAACCCTGCATATGTAAGCTTATAAAAGGGGGGGTCAGATACCTTTCTCTGCAAATTTGTAGATGGCCTCGCAGGCTCTGGTCAAAACCTCCTCCTCAGGGGAGTTCAGCATGAGGACCACGGTGGCTGCCTTCCTGCTCTCTATGGGCAGGGGGTCAAACTGGAGCAGGAAGGAGAGGGAGAAATGGGGTGAGTTGTGTGCGTGTGTGTGTGTGTACGTTTGCGTGTGCGTGTATGAGTGTATGTGCATGTGCATGTTCGTGTGCGATAACCAACTGTGTAGCCTAAGTGTAACAGTTTAGGGTGTTCACAGCACACATATAATTCTGCTTTCACGTAGAGGGTTGTATGAGAAAAACAATGGTCCAAACCCCATGGTTCTGTCATGTATGGTTCAAACCCCATGGTTCTGTCATGTATGGTTCAAAATGTATCAAGGTTTACCTCTTAACATACACATGCCAATTACAGGAATTTATATCAATAGAATCTTGACCTAACAAGTTGTAATAGTAGTCTAATAGTACTGCTATGCAGAAATGGAACACAAATTATGAAATTCAAGTTTATGTTTTAAACTATCCATTTTGATTAAACAAACCTGGACATGTATGTTGACACATGTAAGACAAAATCTTCCCCAAATCTTTTTTTTAATGGTGATTAAGTAGCGCAACCCAGAAACCAGTGGGTGGGCACCCTAAACAGTCTTGTATAAGGACATTTATTATTATTAATAATGATAATAATAACAACAATAACAATAATAATAATAATGATAATAATAATAATAATAATAATAATAATACATTAGACTTATATAGCGCCTTTCTAGACACTCAAAGACGCTTTACAAACTGAAAAGATCGAGTAGTGATACTAGTAAAAAGAAACAAAAGATAAATAAACAAGTATAGGGGTCTAATTAATGTTTAGATGACTAAATCTAAATGTCTTTGTAGGACAATCTACTCTGTAAGGACATTTGAATTGACAAGTCACAAATTAATCATCACATCCCATCACAGCAACAATGATCTATCTTACCACATCCTTGCATGGAGGCTCACTCCCTTTCTTCACCTTCTTCATTCTGAAATCAGAAACTATGTCGGTGCAGTGGTGCTGAAAGACTGTGAAAGGTAGGGAGATGAAAGGGACATGAAAGTTAGATCTTTACCTTTTCTTTTGACTGTTTTCCCCTGCTTTTATATTCATTCTATGCTTGTATATGTTTTTATATTCACTTTATGTTCTTATTCCTGTTGTAAAGCACTTTGAGCTGCATTTCTTGTATGAAGGGTGCTATATAAATAAAGCTGTACTTACTTACTAGTACAGCTAGCTAGCTGCTAGCTAACCTGAACTGAACCTGGTTAGATAGGTTAGATTGGTTGGATGGGTAGCTAGCTGCTAGCTGCTAACAAACATGTTACCTGACCTTGCCAGAGGGCTTGCTGCTAATCACACTTAGGATAAATGAGGAGGCTTTAGGTCATTTATGACGCCAGTCCTGATTAACCATTTGAATAATTAACCGTTTGAATAATTAACCATGTCTTACCTGTTTTCAGCTGTCAGTCAGGATGGTCAGCAGGTTTTCAGCAGAGCTAGCAGCAATGTTGTTTTGGAAAGAGCTGTTTACATGTCGTTGCTAAGCAACGGATGTCACGTTTTTTGCGAACCTCGATGGTGGGGCAGGATAATAATAATATATATAATATAATATAATATAAGAATAATCCTAATTATTATTAGCATAGAGTGTATTGTTTTGGTATGAAATCCAGGGGAAATAATATCTAATATGTGCCATTGGCAATTCGTGACGTTAGAATTATAAGCTATCTCCATTTTTGTCAAAATTGAGTTTTTTACATAATCTGATCCATTAGGTGTTTATTAATGCCTGTGTGGTGTTATTTTTAAAATGTTGACATTTTTGAGTTAGTAATTCATAAAATACAAAGGTTCCATCTCACAGAACATAATAATAAGACTTTGACGCTCAATATCTCTGAACTGCCCTAAACGGAGATAGAACCTTATCATTCTAAACGGAGATAGAACCTTATCATTCTAAACGGAGATAGAACCTTCTCATTATAAACGGAGATAGAACCTTCTCATTCTAAACGGAGATAGAACCTTATCATTCTAAACGGAGATAGAACCTTATCATTCTAAACGGAGATAGAACCTTATCATTCTAAACGGAGATAGAACCTTATCATTCTAAACTCACGAATTGACTAATTGCTCTGGTCACTTGCCAAGCACCATGGTGAGATAAGTGGACTACGACTTGGCAATACAAAAAACAATTGACATAATATGTGATAATATGGCTTTATTACACTAATGCATTATCAGGGG
This sequence comes from Nansenia antarctica, assembly GCF_963989245.1. NCBI lineage: Eukaryota > Metazoa > Chordata > Actinopteri > Argentiniformes > Microstomatidae > Nansenia > Nansenia antarctica. The sequence goes on from NC_137688.1 coordinate 86,297,894, forward strand.
TTGCAAAATGTTATGGTTGGACGCAAACACACACACACACACACACACACACACACACACACACACACACACACACACACACAGGGAACTGCCAAGGGTTTGATTGATTGATTGATTGAAAACTTTATTAGAATGTTTGCAGAAGTAGGTACATGAAAGTACATATTACATACAAGGTCAACTAAAAGGATAAAAACCCAAGAAAGCCACTGGCTTATTTCAATTGGGGTCCTTTATAAGGGGTCCTTATATAGTTTAAAATTAAACTATATAAGTAAAGGCCAACAGCCTTATATATCACTCAATATAGTATGAGATTATGTCACTATCTTTTTGAGAGTGGGAAATGGCATAGAGAGAACACACTTGGGCGGAGGTGGTTGGGCAGCGAATGATAAGGCAATAGGCACAACACAGGATAAAACCCTTCACAAAGGCCTACAGATGGTGTGAACGGTGGTTTCCCTCTCAACAATGGCTGCTTTTTTGAGGGGGGTTGTTCAAGTACTATTATTCAGCTGGTCTTCCTTTGACTTTGTTGTGATGGGTTTAGGTTGTTAGGTTTCTCTGTGAAGAACGGTTTTCTTCTGGTTTTGCCCGTCAGGGCGGTGAGGTGAGTATTGGTTTCCTCTTCTGTTTTCCTGTTAAAACAATATATATAAAGCGCTTTGGATAACAATATATACAAATATTAACATTTTATACACCATTTCAATGACTTTGTCCATTTCCTCTTTGGTTTATGTGTACAGATTTTTGAGCATCACTTCAGAACAGGTTTACACCCATTCACTCATGGCTTACAATACTTTTTTTTATGATTAATAGTTTTTATTATTTTCAATCAACAAACAAAGAACAGACATCCATCACAAGTAACAGTTGACATTGGACAATAAATTAAAAAGACACAAAATAGACACAACAAAACATAAAGGTGATGTACAGCAATGTAAAACTTCAGCATTGACTAACAGTCATACTTATAGCAGTTTACTTGGGATATTGCTATTTATAAATAAATATAATAAATAAAAAATAAAAATATTGCTATTTACATGAGCTGGAGTTGCCATTATTTCTCAAGAGTGATACTGCCCCCATTTCAAGCGGTATTCCTCCACCTTATCAAGCAGCCTGCAAACTGCGACACTTTAAATGAATGTGCAATAACACTATGTGCAATATGACAACCCTCGGGTACATAAGGTTGCAGAGAATAGGAAATGTTAGAATAGGTATAGCATAGCATAGAGTACAGCACAGTGTTTTATCTGTACAGTATAGTATAGTGGATAGTGTACATAGCCTTTATTTATGTAAACCAGCTCCTTTCCCTTCTTGTTTTTTTTTGTTTTTTTTCTTTCCTAGCACCAGGGGAGCCCCCCCTCCCAAATGTCGTTGTTTGGTACCTGTACTATATCAATGACAATAAAGACCATTCATTCATTCATATGATCTTGTTCTCGGGCTGCCAGCTGACACTACTGATTCTTCGAGTTTGTGACACCCTGGAGACCTGTAACTGGTTTGGAATGAATTTGCATCATGAACTGGGCTGACGTGGCGTTGAGGAACCTCCTGGCTCATCTTGATGTTATATACTATCATCTGACTTTTAGTCTTACTTTGATAAAGCATTCTGACTACTCCAGCCTGAGCAGAAAGATTGTCTACACTGAAGTACAGTCATTTTAGCTGCTCCAACATCTTACCATCTTATCATACTGTGCTTGTTATAGTCATTCCTTAGAGAAAAAACCTGATAGTCAAGATTCCTCTTTGGCATGGAATGTTAGATATTTACGAGTGAGATGCGATAGTGCTATACTGTAACCAGGGGTAACGGCCAAAGTGCAGGCCTGAGGCCTGAGTCCCCATTGGACCAAAAAGCTTGTGAGAGGAATGTGAGAGACAGAAAGGGAGGTGTAGCACGTGCAGTCAGGGTGGGACTGAGATGCAGAGTTGATTAGACTTGGTTAGAAACTCAGTTCCCTGCTCACCTTCCATTCTGACCACTGGTTTCCTGCCACTTGTGTTACTCTGTCAAAGGTAGGAAATAATATCACTTGTATTTGTGTTTTTGGGTAGCCAATAAAGTAGTTTGCACATTAGTTATTGTAACCATAATATGTGACAGCTGCTGGTGAAACCAGGAACAAGTCGGCGGCCGATTTAATGTTCGCTGTGACTTTTATTCTGAAAAATGTTAAATACATTTCAGCGTTGTAGGAAAATTATTGACACACTCGCTAGTCAACTAACACAGCTTGTTTTGTGAGCCTGCTAAGAATGTGAAATAGTGTTATAGTTAACTAGGGAGTAGTGGGGATTACTCACTTATACGCATTGCAATATTTTGGGTTGAGTAGCAAGTGTGTCATTGATTTTCAACAAACAATTTTCGACATTAATTTACATTTTTCACAATGAAAGTCTGAACAATTTGATTGGTTGCCGACTTGTTCCCGGTTTCACCAGCTGCTGTCACATATTATGTTCTGGGCAAATTGGCTTGAGAGTGAGTGTTGACCTTCCCCATTGGGATGTGTTATTATAGCTACTATGTCATTGTCCTGTTCACTATTATTCAGTGAAATAGTAAATGAGATGTGCTGTAAGCATTGATAATAGCTTGTAAAAAAGGGTTTGGTGTTGCAACTAGTAGCAGGTGAACAGTGTGTGTGTGTGTGTGTGTGTGTGTGTGTGCGACAGAGCCGCTAAGAGGAAATACTAGGACAAGATACAATCAAAATACCAAGGCAGTGATGTCAGAGTTATGTGGCGTGGAATGAAAACAATCCACCCCCCTCCTCCCCCCCTGGACATTGCTGCGTTACTTGTTCCCCGTTCGTTAACTCTGTGTTCTATGTGCTCATGTTATCTGTTGTTAACTCTGTGTTCTATGTGTCATGTTATCTGTTGTTAACTCTGTGTTCTATGTGTCATGTTATCTGTTGTTAACTCTGTGTTCTATGTGTCATGTTATCTGTTGTTAACTCTGTGTTCTATGTGTCATGTTATCTGTTGTTAACTCTGTGTTCTATGTGTCATGTTATCTGTTGTTAACTCTGTGTTCTATGTGTCATGTTATCTGTTGTTAACTCTGTGTTCTGTGTCATGTTATCTGTTGTTGACTCTGTGTTCTATGTGCTCATGTTATCTGTTGTTAACTCTGTGTTCTATGTGTCATGTTATCTGTTGTTAACTCTGTGTTCTATGTGTCATGTTATCTGTTGTTAACTCTGTGTTCTATGTGTCATGTTATCTGTTGTTAACTCTGTGTTCTATGTGTCATGTTATCTGTTGTTAACTCTGTGTTCTATGTGTCATGTTATCTGTTGTTAACTCTGTGTTCTATGTGTCATGTTATCTGTTGTTAACTCTGTGTTCTATGTGTCATGTTATCTGTTGTTAACTCTGTGTTCTATGTGCTCATGTTATCTGTTGCTTGTTGTTTCTTTGTTTTCAGTTTTTCCCATATTGTCAGCGTCTTTGAGCCTCGGAAAAGAGCTATATAAATACAATTAATTATTATGATTAATTCCGGATTATATGGAGAGATCTGGCAGCTTTTGCACTGATGCTTTGCTTCCTCATGAGCTCAGCTCTGCGGCGGCTGTGTCTCAGGAGGTAGAGCCGCCATCTAATGATCGCAAGGTCGGCAGATCGGCGGTTCGAGCGCCGGCTGGCCACGTGTCGAAGTGTCCTTGGGCAAGACAATGAACCCCAAATTGTTCCCAGTGAGCGGGCCGGCGCCTTGCATGGCAGCTTGGGCCGCCATTGGTGTGTGAATGTGTGTGTGAATGGGTGAATGAGAGGCCGTTGTAAAGTGCTTTGGATAAAGGCGCTATATAAGTGCAGTCCATTTACCATTCAATTCCTTTTTACATTCGGTTTGACGGGAGCAACACCAAGGCCCCCCACAAAGGCTCCCGCTACCCGCAATTTTTTACATTTAGATTTTGGCCATTTAGCAGACATCTTATTCCAAAGCGACTTACAATCAATGCATTTGACTAAGCAAGTGAATCATCAATCCACCAGTCGTAGCAGGAAGAGTAATCTAGCTCGGGACCATTGGCAGTCTCCGTGATAGAGGGGAAAAACTTTAAAAAACGTAAAATAAATATAGACACTGGAGAACAGAGAAACAGTACAAGGGGGGCAGTAGAAGTAATAGGGGACACAGTAAAGGGGAAAGTGGGTGTCTCAGGAGACGCAGTGCTGGGGGGTAGTAGATGTCTCAGGAGGGACAGTTAAGGTGTAACCTGAAGAGATGGGTCTTCAGTCTCCGACAGAAGATGGGGAGTGACACCCACAGGGAAAGGCTATCCTCCATTGTGGCTGATGTGAGTAAGGCTTTTTAAACAGGTCAACATCTGCAAAGCAGCTGGCCCAGACTGTATACAGACTGGTAGAAGTATTCACGGGGTATATCCAAGTTCTCCCTGTCCCAGTCTGTAATCCACCCACCTGTTTTAAGGTGACCACAATCATTCCAGTGCCCCAAAAAAGACCAAGGTATCCTGCCTTAATGACTGTCCAGTGTCCACCCTGTTGAACTCACACCCCCCATCCACGTCAGTGGGGGCCGCTGTGGAGAGAGTCAGCAGCTTTAAGTTCTTTAGTGTCCCCATCACTGAGGACCTAACATGGTCACACCACATCACTGAGGACCTAACATGGTCACACCACATCACTGAGGACCTAACATGGTCACACCACATCACTGAGGACTTAACATGGTCACACCCCATCACTGAGGACCTAACATGGTCACACCACATCACTGAGGACCTAACATGGTCACACCACATCACTGAGGACCTAACATGGTCACATCCGTACATCACTGAGGACCTAACATGGTCACACCACCACATCCGTACAGTGATCAAGAAGGCACATCGGCACCTGTTTTTTCCCTCATGCGGCTGAGGAAATGGACCTATCGCTAAGCCACGCCCCGAAATAGAAATTGTCCAATCATATTACAGCAAAAGTCACCAGGCAGAAAACTCGGACAAACAACTCGCTAATATCTGATGGTGAAAAGCTTCTAGACTAAATATTCTTGTCATCTTTAAAAAACATGTCTATTACTTGCTGTGGTGAATCAGAAATCAGAAATTTGCCAACTCCCGCCATTGTAAGTCATTGAATGTCATTCAGTCACGGTCGGTCAGTCAGTCACTGTCAGTGAAGCGTTGTTTGTTTGTCCGAGTTGTCAAAGGGGGCGTGGCTTAGCGATAGGTCCATTCAGCATGACCCCCCCCCCCCCGCCAGAACCTCACAAAACTTCTACAGGTGCGAGAGAGAGAGAGTATCCTGTCTGGTCATGTCACCACCTGGTACGAGAAAGAGAGTATCCTGTCTGGTCATGTCACCACCTGGTACGAGAGAGAGAGTATCCTGTCTGGTCATATCACCACCTGGTACGAGGCAGCACCACCCTTGACCGCCTGAGGCTCTGCCACATGTCGAAGTGTCATTGGGCATGGTAGCTTGCCTTGCTTGGTAGCTTGCCTTGCTTGGTAGCTTGCCTTGCATGGTAGCTTGCCTTGCTTGGTAGCTTGCCTTGCATCGTAGCTTGC